>NW_019729207.1:1014890-1016600 GCF_002891405.2 Cryptotermes secundus | reverse complement strand
GGCCTACACATGAATGACACACACATAGGAACATACAATCCCATATTTCAAACGATACACGAAATCTATACAGACTAACGGTACCTCCCTCTCCCCACTACCCATTCCCCCTCCAACACTCACCAACATAAAACACAGCACACAATACACCAGACAGCACACGTATTACAGATAAGCAGCGACACGCACAGAAAAAGCCTACACAGAGTAAGTACAAATAACAGTATAAACATATAAGAATAACATAACGTAACATAAGATAGTAATACGAATATTTGTATATTACAGACAATACCTGAACAACGATAAAACAAGAAGTGGCCGCTGCAGCACTATAGACATAGGGCGTGTACCCCGAGAAAATTTTAATTTTAAAATTTGGAAAAAGAAAAAGAACAGAAAATTTACAGACATTTTAATTTGAAGTGAAGTTAAAAAAAGTGCCAATTTTAGAAATCAAATTGACGCGTGTAGGTTAACAAAGATTTTATACATACATACAACAGGAAAGACTGGTGATTTTAAATTTTAAAGTACGGGCAGTGTAGCAGCTACGTAAGAATACACACCTGATGATGGCCATTTAGGGCCGAAACATGTAGTGTGAAGGAAGGGAAGAAGATAGAACTACAATTAAATTGTTGCACTTAAGATGGAGTTTGTCTCATATATAACTTAGAGAAATTTCAATTGATGCAGACCTAATAGTATTGGTAAAATTGCCCCTGTATTTAATTAAACATCACGCCACGAAGATACGTGGGGTGCAGGTAGGAGCTCAAGCATTCATGAACTCGGCGGTAGACGGAGGTGAGTTGTCAGCTTTACACCCCGGCCGCTTTACCCCAGGGAAAGGGCCCCCGGTACTCGTATAGGAAGCTGTGTGGACCCCAGAGCCGGTGTGAACGCTGTGGAGAAGAGTAAATTCTTGCCTCCACCGGGACTCAAACTCCTCGGTCATCCAGCCCGTAACCAGGAGCTATACCAAGTGAGCTATCCTGTAAGAAATAATAATAATAATAATAATAATAATAATGATAATAATAATAATAAGAAGAAGAAGAAGAAGAAATCATGGCTTATGTTCAAAACCTGCCCCGGCTCCAAACCAACTCTCCCTTGGTCTGTAAATGGCATTCCTCAGAACAATGAGAAACAGCCACAATTTTGTAGATTCTAAACGGTTCTGACGATGGTGGATGACAACAGAATTACTGGGGTTTTGAACTTTTTCCAACGTTCGGAATTCTAGGTAATAGATGACACGACGTTTCGGAAACTGGATCTGTTTTTGTTTTCAGGAAGACACCTACTCAGTTGGGCCCTTAAAAAGAGTTAATCTCAATTACTGCAGTCCAGTTGGGCCCTTAGAAAGAGCTAACCTCAATCACTGGAGTCCAGTTGGTCCCTTAGAAAGAGCTAATCTGAATCACTGGAGTCCGGTTGGGTCCTAAGAAGAACTAATCTCAATCACTGGATTCCAGTTGAGCCCCTTAGAAATAGCTAATCTCAATCACTGGAGTCCAGTTGGGCCCTTAGAAAGAGCTAATCTCAATCACTGGAGTCCAGTTGGTCCCTTAGAAAGAGCTAATCTCAATCACTGGATTCCAGTTGGGCCCCTTAGAAAGAGCTAATCTCAATAACTGGAGTCCAGTTGGGCCCTAAGAAAGAACTAATCTCAATCACTGGATTCCAGTTGGGACCCTTAGA
>NW_019729207.1:989862-1014611 GCF_002891405.2 Cryptotermes secundus | reverse complement strand
CTGAGTAGGTGTCTTCCTTTCTCACCAAAGACGGAAGCAGATCCACATTGCGAAATGTCGTGTCCTCTATTACCTAAAATTCCGGACGATGTAAAAAGTCCAAAATCCCAGTAATTCTGTGAGCCACAATTTTGTAACGAAATGAGTGTCTTAGCATGAAACATTAAATGTCACAAAATTTGAGGTGTACCTCGCATCTGGGACCCACCATCATTTCCATAAAAAGGGGGAAACATTTCGAGGACCGTGATGCAAGACGCCGGCCGACATTTAGGCCTACATCCCGGAACGACCCTGCAGATGGAACCAGTATATTGCTCCGAAAATTCTGAAAATTTGTACCGGATTACACGGGGTCACGTCCTAGAAGACAGTCATGGCGGCAAGGCGTCCCATGGCTGCAGATGCTGCTTATCAATGAGGTGCCTACGTCACACTAGCTGCCTTGACCTGGCGCGGGGCATCTCAGAGCTATATCGCGCCCCACAGAACGGAGTGTGACTGTGCCCGAGCTGTGTGCTTATCCCCGAGGGAACACCGGAGGTTAGTAACTCCCAGTGAATTACATTCACCGATGAACTGATACAGCAAAATTGTAAGTACTCGTGCATGTACATAGCTGGCGCGATTGAACTCGGGTAATGCTTGCTACCATTCAATCCAGAACCCTTTGTCTTCTTGTCTGCTGTCTAAAAGCATAAAAATTAGAATATACAATACTTTAATCTTGCCTGTGGTTCTGTATAGGTGTGAAACTTGGTCTCTGACATTAAGCGAGGAACATGGACTGAGGGTGTTAGAGAACAGGGTAAAAGGTAAAGTTGTCCCTGTGCTTACCTAATTAAGCACTACGCCATGAAGGCGAATGGGGGAGTGGATGTATAGATCCACATTTTCTTGACCTCAGCACTAGCTAGAGATATGTGGTCAGCTTCACGCCCCGGCGTGATCCCCGGGGAAAGAGCCCGCGGTACCTGTTGGATAGGAGGCTGGATGGACCCCAGAGCAGGTTTGGACGACATGAAGTGAAAAATCTTGACCCTACCGGGACTCCAACGCCAACCCCGCGGTCATCCAGCCAGTAACTAGTCGCTATACCGACTACGCTATCCTGGCTCCCTTGAGAACAGGAGAATATTTGGACCAAAAAGAGATGAAGCGACAGGAGACTGGAGAAAACTGCATAATGAGGGGCTTCATAACTTGTACTCTTCTCCAAGTATAATTAGAATGATCAAGTTAAGGCAAATGAGATGGATAGGGCATGTAGGACGAATGGGGGACAAGCGGAATGCATATATGATGCCGGTGGGAAACCAGAAGGAAAGAGACCACTGGGAAGACCAAGATATGTGTGTGGACAATATTAAAATGGATCTTAGATAGGATGGGATGGTATGGACTGGATTGGTCTGGCTCAGGATATGGACCAGTGGAGGGCTCTTGTGAACACTGTAATGAACCTTTGGGTTCCATAAAATGCTGGGAAATTCTTGAGTAGCTGCAGAATTGACGGCTCCTCAAGAAGGGCGCAGCTCCGTGAGCGAGTGATGTCGCTTCTACTCGCTCTCTGAACACGACCAATTTACCTGTCTCGTACTTCGGAGCTGTCCTGCGCCAGATGTTTCGCGATTTATTGTCCCTTCAGACTAATTCCTGAATAATAACTCAAATTTGGCCACGACCGCTTCCTTCGACAAAACTTCCCATCATTCGACGCTGGATATGGTGAGCTACTGACAGCGTCGTTGAATAACCTGAAAATAAGTTAACCACATTGTTAAAATAAGAACCCCCCCCCCCAGTGATGGTAGCGTCGAGACCCTGTTGTGTACAACTGTGAAGTAACGTGCCACACAGCAAGGACTGGATAGGAAGGAAATGTAGCACGAATGGGTAAGATAAGATATATTTGCAGCTTTTGTGACATTCTGAACAACTTGAGAGAAATAAGAGAGAAGGGTGTGAACTGGATTGAACTGGCTTAGGATACAAGGACCAGTGGTGGGCTCTTATGAACAAGGTAATGAACATTTGTATTTCATAATCGTCTGGAGATCTGATGAAACGCTAAGCGATTAGAAGCTTTTCAGGCCTACGGTGTTCAGTAAATGCAAGAATGTCACGATTACGCCGTTTAGTAACTGGACCGACTGTAATTCGCAGGTTTCGGGTTACCATAGCAACAGTGGTAACCGTACTATTGAATTTTTGAGCTTTGGAATATATATAGTACAGTCTGACACAAATTGTTCTTGTGTTATTTCTTTTACGACGCTTTCCGTGCCTAGATTATATAGGCGTCGGATGGTAGGGTGACGAATGTTACTACACCGGCATCTGTATTGAGGAACTGAGGAAAATCCCTGTCATGATAGTCGGTGGCCCGGCTGAGATTAGAACCCAGGACCTCCAGAATACGGCAGCTCGCTCGGCACAAATTGCTTGCAGGATAGCACGCAGTGTGTACGTCGGATAGCCAAAGACATTACTGAAAGCTGGTATGCCCTGCTTATCGAGGTGCAGAATCCGCAGAAGATTTATTCAGATGCAAATTCCACAGCAGAGTTATTGAGGTGCAGATTCCACAGAAGAGTTATTGAGGTGCAGATTCCGCAGCAGGGTTATTGAGGTGCAGATTCCGTAGAAGAGTTATTGAGGTGCAGATTCCACAGCAGAGTTATTGAGGTGCAGATTCCACTGCAGTTATTGAGGTGCAGATTCCACAGCAGTTACTGAGGTGCAAATTCCACAGCAGAGTTATTGAGTTGCAGATTCCGCTGCAGAGGTTTTGAGGTGCAGATTCCACAGCAGAGTTATTCAGGTCAGATTCCGCAGAAGAGTTATCGAGGTGCAAATTCCACAGCAGAGTTATTGAGGTGCAGATTCCACAGCGAAGTTATTCAGGTGCAGATTCCGCAGAAGACACGTATATATTGAGGTGAAGATTCCACAGCAAAGTTACTGAGGTGCAGATTCCACAGCAGTTACTCAGGTGCAAATTCCACAGCAGAGTTATTCAGGTCAGATTCCGCAGAAGAGTTATTGAGGTGCAAATTCCGCAGAAGAGTTATTGAGGTGCAGATTCCACAGCAGAGTTACTGAGGTGCAGATTCCACAGCAGAGTTATTCAGGTGCAGATTCCGCAGAAGACACGCACATATTGAGGGGCAAATTCCACAGCAGAGTTATCAAGGTGCAGGGATTTATATACTCATTCGTGACGTTAAAAGCGCATTCAGAGAATTGCAAGGCAGTTGAACATGAACTGAGTCACAGGCCGTTCGGAACAGCTCGGAGCATGCAGAATGTCAACAAATCTGTGTAAACCGGCAGAAAACTGCAGGTTTCCGGTCTTATTATTGCCACGCCTTTTTGTTTGTTCGTTTGCAGACGCTACCAGTGGCTCAGATTACGTAACATTACATGATTAGTGAATAATGAATTGGGAAGAATCTGTAAGGAAGGAGTTCCTCCCGAGTACCAAACAGCAGTGCTGCCCTCTGCCACGACTTTTTTATTCTCGAGGTTTCTGCTATTCATCAGCATTTCACCATCGATATCTTGGTCTTCATAAACTGCTAAAGATTTGGTGTTATAAAAGCAGGCTTACCAAACGAAATATAAAACGTAAGTGACGTGTAGACATTGTGTGTTCACAGAGGATGGAAAGTATTACCAGTGCACATATGGACACGGGTTTGGGGGATTCACTAATGGAGCCACAACAAACACAGGCCCAGAGTACCAACTTAAACATGGAGGTGAGATGCATGCTTACCAACTATTGAGTCTGAAAGAAGTTCGTAAACAAGCAGAGAAATAGGTGTGGAGTAGTCATCCTTTAAAGCACAGCAGTGAATATGATAGAAAAACTGTTAAGTTTGCTTTGAAGACCTGCTTATATATGTTTTTCAGAATAACCCCGTTTACTTCCTGGTCTACATAATGGAGTCCTGGGATATATGAAATGAATTTTTAAGTATTAGGCCTTATAAAAACGAATTTCGGGCTTCACAGTGTTAGGGCACAGACATAGGAACTGATAGAGTAGTACCTCACGAAATTCTCACTAATTGGGAGCGAAACCTTGTACGAATTAATGGAAGTCAGAATTATAGAATTGCTACTAAAATACGTTCAGGGAGGTCATGAAACGGAACTTCGTTATGTATTTTTAGGCAAACAACTTTATTTTGAAACTCAGGTTGCATATCATAAAATAAATTTACTTGTCCTAAAATGTAAAATTGTTAGTTTTTGTAAAAATATTTTAGACAGTGGCAATCTGATCATCAAGGTCTAATTCGCAAAAAAATAGGTTATCTGAATTATCACAAATTTCGATTTAGTGAGGTTTCGCCGTATTTCCTTACGATTCGCTTCAGGTCTATAGATCTGGTCAGTCTGCGGAGAAGTGAGCGGTTAGAAACAGCTCAATTTAGTAGCCAAGTATGCAGGCTCTGTGAACACAGAAATGCAGACATTTAAAAATGTTTTCCTAAGGTGGTACCGTGGCCAAGTTGGCCACGTCTGAGTGGAACAGTGGGTGGCAACATACACACGTTTCACTGTATTCGGATCAACAGGAACGGTTTTACAATTCAAAACTCGTTCAATTCTTCATTTTACATTCCTCCGCGTTTCAGGACGACATGAGGCCCAACTCTTTTGAGAAGTGGACGAAAATGTCCGTTTGGCGCAGTGGGGGGTGCAAGAAAGTTTGCTGAACACTTAAATTTAAGCCGATTAAGCCTATATTTCATCATAGCCCTAAAGTAGTCTGGATGGAAGAATAATTTTTAAAATAATTTGTTTTTATTTTGTCGTATTCTTTTTCAAATTTTGATGTTTTCCAAAATCCAATGGGGTGGGGAGAGGGCAGATGTCTGGGCTGCCCTTCGCCGCCGGCGCCCAGGTCTGTACAGTCTAGACTGATGAATTCTGTTCCCAGGTCTACCTATTAACGCATCAGTTCCTGGTGTTGCTGGTCACGGTATCTCTAGCAGTTGTATCGGGGTTTGAAACTGACGAGGATAAGCAACGAACTCAAGACCAAGAAGCGAAGGCACGGAAGTACCTGCAGGATCTAGAAGATGAGTTCAACAGGAGGGCCAACATGGCGTCTCTGGTCAGATGGGCGTATGCAACCAACATAACAGAACAGAATCTGAAAGCCCAGGTAAGGTAATGCGATAAGTTTACTGATGTTAGATCTGAAGGTATGACACCGACGTTTCGGAGGAAAATGGTGCCTCCGTCTGAAGATTGAGCCAAGCAAGTTAGCAGGCCGGAAGTAAACCTGAGTTGTTGGTTCTCTTCTGGGCTGTAAAATGATATGTGGCACAAATGATCAGGTCTGCAGTTATCCGTTCCAGTTCAGTTTATATTTGAATCAAGAGTCACGTGATTCTGCTTCTGTAGGTCGGGTTTCACGACGGTTCTCCTTCTGTCCCCCTCTGTCCCTCTGGTTTAGGCAAATCTTGAGAAATCTATCAATGTGCTGTGACGTCATCATTCAATTTTCTTCTGTATATTGATCGTCTAAATATTTATTTATTAGGAGCCGGGTTGGCTCAGTCAGTATAGCGACTGGCTATGGACTGGACGACCGAGGGATCTGCGTTCGAGTTCGGTAAATTCAAGAATGTTCTCTTCTCCAAATCGTGCAGATCACCTCTGGGGTCCACCCAACCTCCTATCCAATGGGTACCGAGGGCAAAGCGGCCGGGCCGCGAATGTGACCACTTACCTCCAACTAGTGCTGAAGCAAAGAAAATGTGGATCTATATATCTAGTCCCCCATACGCCTTCATGGCGTAGTGCTTAATTAGTTAAGCACAGGAAATTTAACTTTTTACGTATTTATTCCTTTCCTTCTTTATTAATTAATTTATTTCTTTGAGTTTATCCGTTTATTTACTTAATTATGTATTTCAATAATTTTTATTCCTTTATGAAAGTACTTAATCGATTTTTTAAATGTTTCGCTTCTCCCGCGTTAGAGTAACTGTAGACGGGGGCCGCGCCATAGCTCAGGCGGTTACTCGCTGGCTTCCCACCGCGGCGGCCCGGGGTCTGGTCAAGTGGGATTTGTGGTGTACAAAGTGGCACTGGGGCAGGTTTTCTCCGAGCACTTCAGTTTCCCTTACCAATCTTCATTCCACCAAATTCTCCATCATCATAATCACCCAGGACAGGCTACAATAGGCCATTCAGTGGCCGCCGTGCCGAGTGAACTCAGTTGGACTCCAACACCCACTAAGCGAATTAAAAAAAAATTAAACTGTAGACGGGGTTTGGACTGTTGAATAGGGCTTACTCACCACTTACAGTTGGTCACTACAAGTAACTATAGCATTATCGCTGTTTCCGCACTATACAGTACACTAGAGCACGCAGTCTAGTGTTCTCAGTCTATTACTAGACTTTTCCTGGTAACGCTTCCAACAATGGTCATTCCTCTGCCTCCGGCTCAAGTCCTCTCTTCACAGACTCCCGTACAGATTCCGAGAACTGACAGAAGTAAGCTCAAGTCAAAGTCAAAGTCACATTGCGATTGACGGCCAGTCAGACAGTAAGCCTTGGTGTCGAGCCCCATCTGGGATCATGACCAGATATTAATTATTACCATTTGACAGTTACGGTCTTATTTTTGTGGGGCGCCTTCTCTGACGAGAGGACGGGTCTGTCCTTTGCATATGCTGTTGGCCCTTGCCAGCGCGGTCTTTCTCGGGTCCAAGTCCCTTGGGACTCGCGACCATATTTTATTGTCACAGATTTCAGACTTCCCTTTTCGTCGCCTCCTACGACTCGCAAAGTCACGGTGGAGGTATTCGACCCCGCCTCCACACGGGTTAGAAGTAAGCTGTAACCTTGTCCTGCTTATAAGCTGTCAGCACGGACCACGTATGAAACATAGCTTTTCCATTGTTGTAGTCCAACTATTGACTTATTAAGAATCTGCTACCTAGCAACGAGCCTTGTATTTGTTTCATGGGAATGTGTTCAGTGAGCCGCTGTCCAGAAGCGACCCTGGCGTATCTGCCCATCTAGCGGTCGTCGCATAGTAAGGGTCCTATACGCTACAATATATTTAACTATGTACCTACTTCTTGATTTATTTGCTTTTGGTTCATTTAGGAACATTTTAAGTATGATTAGTCAATAACGAACTTGAAAGGATATAGAAGAGCTCGTGGAGATAGCCTTAGTATCCCACTTTAGACTAGCATAACTGAGGAAACCCATGAGTAGCCTGTCAGGATAGCCGACCTCCAGGCCGAAGTCGAACCCGGGATGTCCGGAAAAGGAGCAGGATTGCAATCCACTTGACAGTGATATTCAGTTTCTCCGCCGTGGCAGCGTGCTCTGAAATTTGATGAATAAATGATTAGTTTTACCCTGAAGATGGATGCAGTATGTTCACCAGCTAGCGGACTTGCAACATTGACTCGTTCAGCGATTCCATCAACACCGCGAACACAGCAGGGGCAAGTCTGACAGCGTCGCGACGCCTGTTGTGCTCTGGGATGTGATGCCGTGTAGTTTGGTGGGTGTGTGCCAATGTTTGGAGGAACCTGTCGCGACCATCTTCATGGTTCGATTTTACTTATTTGTGGTTCATGCAGCGGCGCTCCCCAGACAGCGTCGGGTGGTGGAATTACAGTGAATAATGAATTGGAAAGAATGTGGAAGGAAAAGCCCATAACCTAATTCGAGACATTATTCTGGCATTCCTTCGAGGTACTGCGGAAAATCGCGATAAGCCTGTCATGACAGCCAGTAGTCCTTCCGAGGTTTGAACCTGCTACCTCGCTGATAAGTTACAAGTCATGAAAGCTACATTTTGAACTGACTTGGCCAGTATCAAGGCTGAAATGAAAATGCACGCAGTATGATCCCCCGAAAAGTCAGTAAGCATCTACCCGAATACTCGGCGTTACACCCAAGAACAGCCCAATCTGAAACACAAATTGTGGGTTTAGGGACTAAAATTGTAGAGACATTCACGAAGTCATATCTCTTTATATTCAGACAGTGCTTTTCTGGGTGGTGACACCGTGTAGTTTTGTAGGCAGATACGGTCATAAAAACAAGCTATCTCAATTCGAGGCGAACTGTTTTGGGTAAGCACTTGTCCCGGTTATGTGAACAGACTGCCACTCATCAGTCTTCTTACTGGCACGGATTTGGCCCCTTAGTTTAACCCCCCCCCCAGTTGGTCCAAATCACCAAGTTTCATGTGTCCGCCTAAAAACAAGACGGTGTTATATTTCGAAGGCCACAATTTTAAGAATCGCCATGGTGTCAGATCTCAATGCTTTAACCCTACTTCAATTGTCCCGCAGTTGGCTGTCATGGACGCAGATGCCAGGTTTGTCAAGGACCAGTGGCTGGAGACGATCAAGTACCCCTGGACCACGTACAAGGACCCTGACCTCCGCCGACAGTTCCAGAAGCACTCCGTGCTGGGCTACGCGGCCCTCGAAAGAGAAAAATTCGGAAAGGTACTAGCAACACCGATATTATCTTAAAAAAGTATGATTACTTCTTCTGAATATTTCTGACAGTGATAAGGTAAATGTAAAGGTTCCCCTGTATTTAATTAAGCACCACGCCATGAATCCGTATGGGGAATTGAGGCATAGATACACATATTATTAACCTCGGCAAAGTTAAGTTCAATGGTCAGTTTCACGCCCCGGCTGCTTTACTTCAGTGGAAGAAACCCCAAGTACCCATTGGATAGGAAACTGTGGGGAGGGGGCAGAGTCAGTGCGGACGCTGTGGAGAAATACTGCTTATGCTGGGAATAGAATCCCTAATGCTCGGCCGTCACTGTTGTGACCGAGCTATCTTGGCTCCGCTCTCATGATACCGTGCGGTAGTACTGTTCAGCGGTATGTTTCACACTGTCCACTGTTCCACCCTCTTCAGTCCATAATATTATGAAATTTTCCTTAAAGCCTGTGTCAGCAAGAAGCAAGGAAACCTATCCCGCTGGACCCCTTCTGCAGAGGTAGTCTCAGAGCCTGGACCTGCCACCTCATGAAGGGAACAGAACCAGCTTCCGAAACGTTTTCGTTTCAAAAAACTGGGACGATGGGCGAAGTCCATTTCTGTTCTCTGGCGCCAACTGCCGTTGCATCAGACATTCGTGACTCCGCTCTGCTCTTGCAGCAGACACTTGTGAGTCCGCTCTGATCTTGCAGCAGACACTTGTGACTCCGCTCTGCTCTTGCAGCAGACACTTGTGACTCCGCTCTGCTCTTGCAGCAGACACTTGTGAGTCCGCTCTGATCTTGCAGCAGACATCTGTGAGTCCGCTCTGATCTTGCAGCAGACATTTGTGACTCCGATCTTATCTTGCAGCAGACATTTGTGACTCCGCTCGCAGTTGGAGTCATAGCTCAGGCAGGACCTGGGTTCTCACAGCGGAGTTCCGGGTTCACTCCCAGTTCACCACGTAAGATTAGTGATGGACGAAATGGCAATAGAATGAGATTTCCAGATTCTTTTTGATTTTCCTCTGTTAATCAACATTCCACTATTGCACGATACTCTTCTATCACCTCCCCCTGAGGTGTGCGATAGTCCTGACAGGCAGCACAGTATCACAACCTCAGTCTTTCATCTGGGGGCTTCATCTCTAACCCTACACTTGGCGGGTTGTATAATAAGGGAGTTGGTCTTCTAATTAGTATAATAATTCGTACTCCTACGCACAGATTAATCTCAGAATTTATCTTGAAAATCCTACAGAACTACTTATGTATAGACTATTCAACCGCCGTGACGGAGCCATAAGGTCCAGTGACGAGTGACAGTCAACCGTACATGTTGTGCAGTTTACATGCCTCAGCGTTTCATAGCCTCGCACACGCCAGGTCAGAGAAGCGGATAGGTTCACCGTTCCACTACAGGCCTGAAACAGCTTTCATTCATTCGTCCCAGTGAGGGAGACACAGAACGTGGTCTTGTTCCCAGTGCACGAGGATCCATTTTCACATGACCTCAATCGAGAGGAACGGATCCAGAATCGTGTTCGGGAGGTACTCGGTTCGGTTCTTGGTCGGGACACCGGCTATCCTGACTGAGATTTTACTGCTATTCCTCAGTCCCTCCAGGCACCTAGATTAGGAAACGACCATTTCCTTCCAAATCGTTCCGAGTTCACCAATCAAAGAAAGTATGTAGTGCAGATAATAAGAGCGTTCTAAAATAACCCACCGTAACATGACCTAAGTTCTAAACCAGAATTCCTCACTGCCGGAGTCAGAGTCAGAGTCAGAGTCACTTCACGACTGGCGGTCTGCCGTCAATCAGTTCGTCTTGGCGCCAAGCCCCTTGAAACTCACGACCAGATTTTTTCGACTTAAATCTTGCGGTCATAGTCCTTATGTAACATCTCTGACGAGAGGATGGTTCTGAAATTTGCAATTTTTGCTGGTCCTCGCCAGTGCAGCATTCTCGGGTCAATATTTTACTGTCTCAGATTCGAAACTCCCTCAACCTGGTGGAACACCCCAGGAACAGGGTGGTCCGGTTATACCCCCAGGTACTGGGCTCCTTTTTCGTCGCCTCCTACGACACGCAGGGCTACGGTGGAGGAATTCGAACCCGTCTCCACGCGGACTTCCCACCGCCACTAAACCATGCAAATTGTTTATAGTGAATTAGGAAGGATCAAAGGCCAGGAGAAAGAACCAGGACATTCATCGCAGTGACGAGGCTACGAGGGCAGGGTTGGTGTGTGCGATCGAACCTGGGTGACAGGCAGGGCATTATCACAGGGTCACCCTTTTCAGAGGAGGCAAGTTTAAGTGTCTTAAAAGAAGCAGCCATGGGATCGAACCCGTGACCTCCTCGACAGGATGAGTTTGCAGTTCCGATAGCCAGTACTAAGCAACGTTCATGGCGTATCACGAAATTTGGTATATATCTGTCCTATACTGATTCCAAAATTATGGGTATCTTAAGGTCATTATTTGGAATGTGTTTTCTGTTGCAGTACATGCAACTGATGTCTGATATGTACTCCACATACAGCAAGGCCAAGATCTGCGGCTACAGGAAGCCCAAGAAATGTGACCTCAGTTTGGAACCAGGTTACATTAGCTCAACATGTTTGCATGTACTGTAGTGTACGCTGCTCCTTGCAAATCAGATTCTAAGCGTGAGAGGGCGAAGCAAGTAGCTACATAGAGTTGCCTTTACAAGGGCATAAAGGCTGCTCCCTTTCGCACGTTTCAGTCTACATCTACATGTACACCTCTAACATACTATTTACACAATCATTTCTGTGATTGATTCTCACTGTACATAAAGGGTTAAATATGACAAATATGACCTCAGAATTTCGCATCGCGTCCATGTTTGTAATTAAGGATACAACAATGTGGGATGTGACGCCGTGTAGTGTGGTCTGAACACAGAATTTTGCTATTTCATTCACTTACATTTTTTACTTGTTTCAGCATCCGAGGATAATGCGACCGGAGCATGATGCTGGCCACTCACCTCCATCTATTGCCAAGGTTAAGAGTACCCGGATCTGTACCCCCGCCCTTCCCCGTACATGTTCATGGTACGGCGCTTAATTAAGCACAACTTTGCCGTTACCTGATTCTTTTCCTCGTTGTGTTCCTCCGAAACGTCAGCGTAGTTTCAAAAATATTACACGGCATCACATCCTCCTGTAACACAGTTATATGCACCAAACAAAACCCCACACACTCGGCCAAAATTATTTAATTATTTATCATAATTAAAACACATAATCAGCGACTTCTCGGTTTGTACATCTAACAAAATATTGTGTTGCTGAAATCAAGGAAGATGAGATGGGTAAGATAGGCAGCGAGCATGGAAACGAAAGAAATTCAAGGAAATATCTTTGAGAAAAACATCAAAGAAAGAGACAGATTGGAAGAGACGTGAAGGTTCGCTTAGTGGGGGGTGCAATCCACCTGGATCCATTCGGCACGGCGGCCACCGATTGGCCTATTGTAGCCTGCCACGGGTGAATTTGGTAGAATGAAGATTGGCAGGGGAAACCGAAGTACTCGGAGAAAACCTGCCCAAATGCCACTTTGTCCACCACAATTCCCACTTGACCAGACACGGGCTTGAACCCAGGCCGCCGCCAGCAACTAATCGCTTGAGCTATGGTGCGGCCCTGATGTGGAGGTTAATATTAATATTGATCTTAAAGAAACAGCATATGATGGTGTGGACTGGTTTCATCTAGATCAGGAAAGGTAATATTGGTGGGCTCTTGTGAATAAGGTAATGAACTTACAGGTTCCCTAGCTAGCTCACCGACTATGGGGAGACTAGGTGCACTTTATGTTATTAACATTATTTATGAGTTGGGCGCGCGGTAGCGTAGTCGGTTGAAGCACTGTGCTACAAGCCGGAAGGTCGCGGGTTCCGATGAGATCATTGGATTTTTCAATTTATCTAATCCTTCCAACCGCACTATGGTCCTGGGTTCGACTCAGCCTCTAACAGAAATGAGTACTAGGAACTTTCCAAGGGCTAATGGGCGGCCTGCGCGTAAGGCTCACAACCTCACCGCCATTTGTGAGCCAACTGTCTAGAAAATGTGGGAGCCTCGACGTCTCACAACCATATGGCCCCCCCCCAAGGCCTCTTACAGGGACAGCTTTACTTAACCGCACCGACATCTGCGAGCCAATTGTCTAGAAAATGTGGGAGCCTCCACGTCTCATAACGCTATGGACCTCCACAGCCGGTTCCAGGGATAGCTTTACTTAACCTCACCGCCGTCTGTGAATCGACTGTCTAGAAAATGTGGGAGCCTCGACGTCTCATAACCCTATGGACCTCCACAGCCGGTTCCAGGGATAGCTTTACTTAACCTCACCGCCGTCTGTGAATCGACTGTCTAGAAAATGTGGGAGCCTCGACGTCTCACAACCCTATGGGCCTCCATAGTCTCTTATAGGGATAGCTTTACTTAACCTCACCGTCATCTGTGAGCCGATTGTCTAGAGAAAATGTGGGAGCCTCGACGTCTCACACAATCCTATAGGCCTTCACGGCCTGTTGCAGGGATACCTGTACTTAACCTCACCGCCATTTGTGAGCCGACTGTCTAGAAAATGTGGGAGCCTCGACGTCTCACACAATCCTATAGGCCTTCACGGCCTGTTGCAGGGATAGCTGTACTTAATCTCACCGCCATCTGTGAGCCGACTGTCTAGAAAATGTGGGAGCCTCGACGTATCACAACCCTGTGGGCCTTCACGGCCTGTGACAGGGATTGCTTTACCTTTTATACCCATACATGACATAATGCAAGGAGTTGCGAGCATAACTGTTGTAACGTACGTTCCTACTAGACAGATTCTGTCGGACATAACCTCAAAGTTATGCGATTAACTCAACGAAAACAATGTGATTAGCCGTGCCATAGCTCAGGCAGTTAGGTTCTGGCTTCTCACTACAGATGCCCGGGTTCAATCCCCGGCCATGTCAAGCGGGATTTGAGGTGGAAAAATGGTACTTTGGTGGCTTTTCCTCGAAGTACTTCGTCTTTCCTGCCAATTCTAAATTTCATCAAATTTGTTCCTCGCTCATTTACCATCATATCTTCTACTATATATAGTCTCGAAACCGACAGCATTGTGAAATAAGCAACCTATAGAAAGAAAAGGTGAGACGACCTCGCTAGTGATTTCATAGGTCAGAACAGAACATCTCATGATCGCAGTACCCAGTCACCTCGGACACACAGAAACAGCTTCCCTCTTTCTTGAAGAACTGTGCATATGCAACTCCCTTCCCTTACTCATGGAGCTGCGTCCTTCTTGAGGAGCCGCCAATTGTGCAGACACTCAAGTACTTCCCAGTATTTTATGGAACCCGAAGGTTCATTACCGTGTTCACAAGAGCCCCCCAACTGGTCTCTATCCTGAGCCAGATCAATCCAATCCATCCCATCCCATTCTGTCTCTCTAAGATCCATTTTAATATTTTCCACCCACCTATGCCTTAGTCTTCACAGTGGTCTCTTTCCTTCTGACTTTCCCACCAATATCCTATATGCATTCCTCGCCTCCCCCATTCGTGCTACATGCACTGCCCACCTCATCCTCCTTGACTTGATCATTCTAATTATACTCGCAACTCCCCTTTACAATTTAAATGTCTTTAAAGGCGCCCCAACACGAGAAACCCTGCGCAGAGTTACAGGTTGTGTTCTAATTACGGTGTTAACGGCACCGGCACTCCCAGACAGAGAGACATGACTTGACATGGCAGCTTTGTTGAACAGATTTGGTGGAGATCCTGAGGACAAGCAGAGACCCTGACGAGCTCAAGCACGTATGGGTGGAATGGAGGAAAGTGTCCGGTGAGAAATGTCGAAGGATGTTCGAACACTACGTAGCTCTCAGCAATGAAGCCGCCACACTCAACAGTGAGTACCACTTCGCACACCTGCGGGACCCTCAGCATGGCAGGGGCTCAAACTTGGATAGCGTCGAAGTGATTGCTTTAGAGGGAAAGGTTTACAGTCCTCGAAGAGACTTGCACTGCTTTACGACAGTAGCCAATTCTTCATTGCCTCTTGTCTCCACCTCTTCAGGTTCAGCTCTCGTAAATCATTCTCTGCTTCTTCTAGTCATCTCAGTCTGGACTTCCTTACAGTTCCTATACCTTCCGGCTTGCATTTAAACCATTTACTGGCCACTCCGCACAGTTTACCACCCACTCCGTACAGTTTACCAGCCACTCCATACCGTTTACTAGCCACTCCGCACACTTTACCAGCCACTTCGTACTGTTTACCAGCCACTCCGCACCGTTTGCTAGCCATCCCTTGTGATCGGCTCTAATCAAATTCTCCAGCATTTCGAACTTCTACAAGAAGAGAAGTTTCACTCGCTTTATTATGCTATTAAAACGTACATAGAAATAATGTCACGTGATTGAGTGACTATAGATGGGGTTTGGATTGATAACCGGAATTACTGAATTCCGCAATAACAAGTAATTATAACCATTTCACTAATTCATCCACTCTAAAGTTCACTAGACCACACACTTAAGTCTTCTAAGTCTGCTGTCTTCACTAGAAGTTGCTTGGTACCGGCTTTCAACAGTGGACGTTCCCCTTTTTCTGGGTTCCCGAACTACCCCGTGCCGCAGCTGCCAGCTTCTACCAGCAACAGCTCACAAGGACTGAACCGCAGCGATCCTCTAATTCACTCACCAACCATATCCACTGACTGTGCTGCTTATAACATCTTGGCACGCACCGCATAGAAAACACCGTTCCTCCGTTGCTGTTTAATTGTCGCCGTAGAAGTATTCTTGTTGGTGGACCCGTTACTTATTAACGTTGTTGTATAGTTACTAATTTCATGGTCGTTGCCTAACAACGGGTCTACATGACACAATACAAAGAAATTTAGCGCCAGAAAGGGAGAAACGAAGTTCATTCGCTAACACTGGGCCAACAGCCTGACCTTGAAGCACATAAACCGGATCTGTGTTGCAGACTTCACAGACAACGCCGAGTACTGGTTAAAGGACTACGAGTCCCCTGACTTCCGGGACCAAGTAGCACGCCTGTGGGACCAGGTGCGGCCTCTATACCTGCAGCTACACGCTTACGTCAGGAGGAAACTGAGGGAAACTTACGGCGAGAAACTCGTCACGGCCCGTGGGCCCATACCGGCACATCTTCTCGGTAAGAAACTTCACGCCTGGCTTACTCAGTTTCATTGTGATGTGCACGAGCATGCGCACAGCTGTTGTGTCAGTCCATGTTACACCACCTAAGCTTAAGCTCACTGACACTGCGCCCGATTAACGTTGTCCTTATGTTTACGCCTCAGGTAACATGTGGTCTCAGACTTGGAACAACATTCTGGACATCTCCACACCCTACCCTGACAAGGAAGCTGTAGATGTCACTCCTCAGATGCAAAAGCAGGTAAAACACGTTAGTTGCCTCTATATGGCGATCAGCTATGTCAGTATGAAGTGCATTTGGAACGCTGCGTGTCTGTTCTCGTCGCCAGCCAGGATCCGGGAATCAACGTTACATAAAGGTACAGGAAGAGCTGCGTAATAGGATTACATTCCCTAATGATGAAGGCATAAACAACCTACGAAACACTGATAATTCACACCGTAATAATACAGCCGACTGCCCTAAAAGATTAATTTTATTCAGTCACCATGAATTCTTCAAAACTTATATTTCCCCCTTTCATTGTAGGTAACGAAACGGCATAGACTGAGGATGTTTCAGGATAGGCGTTGAGGAGAATATTTGGACCGAAGAGGGATGAAATGACAGGAGGTTGGAGAAAACTGCATAATGAGGAGCTTCATAACTTGTTCTCTTCTCCAAGTATAATTAGAATGACGAAGTCAAGGAGGATGAGATGGGCAGGGCATGTAGCACGAATGATAGAGATAGAGGATATTGGTGGGAAAGCCAGAAGGAAAGAGATCATTAGGAAGATCAAGGTGTAGGTGGCTGGATTATATTAAAATGGATCTTACAGAAATAGGATGGGGTGGTATGGACTGGATTGATCTGGCTCAGGATAGGGACCAGTGACGGGCTCCTGTGAACAAGGTAATGAACATTCTGGTTCCATAAAATACTGCAAAATTCTTGAGCAGCGGCACAACTGCGCTTAATAGTCGTTACAAAGGAAAATTCTGCCTCCTTCATCAGAGTAAAACAGATCCGGTTTGGAAAAGAGGTAAGATAAATGGGTCACGGAGAACGGGGCTGTCAATCAGAGACAGGTTGCGGGAACGGGAAATGTGACTTGGGAACCGTGCGCCCTGAAATGGGCTGAAGGACGGGAGGAATGATTAGCCAATTACAAAAGAGTCGGTGGGTGGGAGTTGTGTCCCTTGACATCAGGCCATCTTCTCTTGACCTTGCGCAGGGATACACGCCTGTCAAAATGTTCAGACTGGCCGAGGAATTCTTCACGTCACTGAACCTGAGCGCGATGCCACAGAGCTTCTGGGAGCGCTCCATCCTGCAGAAGCCAGAGGGCAGAGAACTCATCTGTCACGCCTCCGCCTGGGACTTCCACGACGGCAAGGACTTCAGGTAACTAAACTGCTGTCACACCTGTCGACATTTGTGTTACGCTAATTTAATTCATCTGCAATGTCTTACATGTATGAGTGACTATAGACGGGCTTCGGATTGGTAATTGGATTTATCTGAACACTTAGAGATCGTAACCACAAGTAAGTATGGCTCTGTCTCTAGTTCACACACTCACACTATACTATATACTAAGTTTTCCAAATTTCTTTTCACTAACCTTTTCCTGATAACGGAACCTAACAATGTCCAGTGCTTACGTTCTTACTGGCTGGCGAATGTCTCACAACTTACTAAACTCTAAACTTGTCCCACTTATTAAGAATCTGTTGCCTATCAGTGGCTGTTGTTTCGTTGTTTGTTTCGTGGTCGTTACCCAGTAACGGGTCTACACGCTACAATATGTATGTTACTTACGTAACCAATGGAACTGGGAGCTTTCGTTCGGCAACAGTTCTCCATTCTACGAAACGAGCATATCATATTATTAAAACAGTATTTTGGCCACTAGTATCCTATAGTTCCAATAATTCGTGGTTTTTCTGCTCTATAGTCTATGATAGCGTCGATAAAAGTTTTTCAAACGAAAGCTCCAGAGAGAAACAAAACAAAAAGACTTTTCCCATAATTCTTACCGGAATATACGAACGGCATATTACTCTTACGCTATGCATGCATTTCCTAACGTGTTCTGTGTTACCCTGTGTAGGGAGAGACCATTGCACGGTGCTGATCTGTTATCCAAAAGAATCACCTCAAATATCTTAAGCGGTTCATAATGACAGAATAGATTTCGAATTATGACAGGCCAGAAGACCTAATATGGCCGATCACAGTGGCCACGAGGTCTAAGGCATGAACACTGGGATCGTGCGTTCGAATCCCGCTCAAGGCATGGATGTTTGTGTACGCGTTTATTATGTGTGTTCTACAGCATGTAGGTAGCGGCATTTCGACAGGTTGATCCCCCGTCCAAGGAGTCCTACCGTCTGTGTATAGGTTTATGAAATTGAGAAAGTAGCCAAAGTTCAATAAAAGGACTTCAGAGGAGATAGATACATAGATAAGGTTCTTAATATGGGGCACAAAAGAGAATATTAAGTCATTACTTTCCAGGATCAAGCAGTGTACCAGAGTTGTCATGGACCATCTGTTCGCTGTTCACCACGAGATGGGGCATGTCCAGTATTTCATTCAATACAGAGACCAGCCGGTTGCCTACAAGGACGGCGCGAATCCAGGTATTCAGTAGCACAGGGAACGTCTCCATCTTGTGTGATGGCTCTAGTCAGTGGCAAGTACACGTTGTGACATTTATAGCTGTACAGAATTCAACTAAATTCGTGCTCTACGTCAAGAATCTTGGCTCGCAATAAGATCTGCAGTCTGGAAAACGAAACAAATGAATACTCGTACAGTATGTGTCTTCCCTCAGACAGAACCTGGCATATGGCAACCTTCATACACGATTTCCGAACATAAAGAACACTTTAGTACAGATATCTGAACCATATCAATACAGTTTAACCATCCTAATATGTAAGTAAGGGCAAAAAAGCGGCCTCCGTAGTCTAGGGGTAACGTTCCCACCTCATGACTCAAGGTACGCGGGTTCAAACCCGGCGGAGGTCGTGGGATTTTTAAGGGCGGAAAAATTCAGGGAACAAGTCCTCCGGGAAGGACTTTAAGCCGTGGGTCCCGTGTCGTAGCTTTACGGCACGTAAAAGAACCTCATGCCTCAAGGAGGTCTCTGAGCCAAATTACAAGGACGTTTCCCGCCCAACAATAGTCTCTAACGCCTCTGGTAGATGGGGAAAGCATCTAGATACTGCTGAGCCAGTAGAGGCCGAACTCGATGGCTGAGTCGGGACTGATGGCACGCACCAGTATCGGTAGGGTATAGAGACTGGTAGAATATCACAGGGGGACGTACAATAGACCACTGGTCGCGGGGCATGGGGAAACCCACCCCCTCCAATAATAATAATAAATAATAATAATAAGGGCAAAAAAGGTAAAGCTATCCCTGAGACAGGCCGTGGAGGACCATAGGCTTGTGAGACGTCGAAGTTCCCACATTTTCTAGACAGTCGACTCACAGATGGTGAGGTCAGCCCTAAGCTCCAGACAGCCAACCTTTAGCCCCAGGAAGATTTCCTGGTACTCATTTCTGTTAGAGACTGAGTCGACCCCAGGGCCATAGTGCGCTGGAAGGATTAGGTCAATTGAAAAAAAAAATCCAATGACCTCATCGGGACTTGAACCCGCGACCTTCGGCTTGTAGCATAGTTCCTCAACCAACTACGCTACCGTGTACCCAAACCATCCTAATATACTTCTATATGATGAAAAATGTTAATACGTAAGTGTGTACACCGTGTTAATACGAGTATTTCAGACACTTAACCTATCTTAAAACAAAATACTTAAGCCATATTAATAAAGATATTTATTTAAACTACCTCGGTACAGATACTTAAAACGATTATAATAATAAAATTTTAACCCGTTAATTTTTATCGGTTATTTAAAATTTCTAATAAATAAAAATGTAGTAGACAGGGGGGTAATATTAAAATGGATATTAAAGAAATAGGGTGATAGGTTTTGATAGGATCAGCTGACTTGGGATGGGAACCAGTGGCGCACTCTCAGAACACGGTAATGAACCTATGGGTTCCACGAAAGCCTAAGAATTTCTTAGTTTTTTATACATAGTGTTCCATGAGGAAAGGTCAGTATTCCGGGAGGTCACAGTGCTGGCCATTCTAAGCAAAATAGTGTGTACATACATGTGTCCTATTCCGAACGGTTTCCGAGATAGAGCTGTTTCACTCTACTGTTCACTATACATTGTACAGACGAGCAACACGCCATGTCCTCACACGAGTTGCAAACTGCATTTATGTTGACGGTGGAATTTTCGAAAATGTATTATACTGGGTAAACTGTAGCGACTTTGTCCCTTGAACAATAAAGACCGGTATTAGAAACAGTACGTAATATCTCTTTCTTATCAGCAGTTTTGGAACTGTACAGTGAAACAGCTCTATCTCGGAAACCGTTCGGAATGGGGAACATGTACATATACACTTTCCTCCTCACGATGACCCTTCTTTCCGTATACGAATACATACAACCGCAAGACTGGACATGGAGTAGCCAATAGGCGGACATCTGCAGTTGCTTTACTAAGCAGGGCCGTGCCATAGCTCAGGCTCACGTTCGAGCCCGGATCTGGTCTTGAGGGAGTTGTGGTGAATGAAGTGGCACTGGAACAGGTTTTCTGTGAACATTTCGGTTTGCCGTACAGATTCTTCTTCCACCGGCTGCTCCACATTCATCATCATCATCATCTATCACCCGGGGCTGGTACAGCAGGCCAGTCGAGGCCGACGTGCCGAGTGGACTCAGCCTCAATCCACTAATTAAAAAAAAAAAGAACTTTACTATGCGTTTTGTTACACTGTTCGTTGTTGTTTATTTAACGACGCTACCAATAAATAGCTCGACCGCCTCTGTGGTATAGTAGTCAAAGTTCCTGGTCCCGGGTTAGATTCCCGACGCTACCAAATTTTCTGAGAAGTAGTGGTTCTGGAACGGTTTCCACTCAGACTCGTGATAATAATTGAGGAGCTATTTGAAGGAAATGGCGGCTCCGGTCTAGAGAACCGAGATTAACGGTCGTGGTGATCCGTTGCGCTGACCACGTGTTACCTTCTATCCGCAAAGGTTGGCACTAACATCGCCGACAAGTTGCGGTCGCTCGGTCAGTATAGTTCGCTTGCGAACTACAGGCCACGGAGTTTGTTTTTTGTTTTGTATTTTTTTAAATAGATCAGACTACATAGTGTCGAATGTTAGGATTGTTAGTGAATAATGAATTTAATAGATCGTGGCCTAATTTATGACACTATTCAAGAATTATACTGTGACTGAGGAAAAGCACGAAGAACCTCAGTCATGTTAATTAGAACGAATTACCTCGCAGATGAGAACTGTTACGACTCGAGCCAGCTGGGCTTGGTATTGTATAACAAAACGAAAGTTCGAGGAGTGGTTTGTGAATGTTTGTCAGTTCACTTCTCACGTAACCGTTGTTTTCAGGTTTCCACGAGGCGGTGGGTGATCTGATAGCCCTGTCAGTGCTAACGCCCAAACACCTGCGACAGATCGGTCTGCTGGAAGGCGACGTGTCGGCAGCTCAAGATTACGAGGCAACCATCAACTATCTATACCATCAGGGGCTGCAGAAAATAGCGTTTCTTCCCTTTGCCTACGTCACAGATCTGTGGAGATGGGACGTTTTCAAGGGCAAGATTACAAGCGACAAATACAATTGTGAATGGTGGAGGCTCAGGTTTGTGTAGCAAAGACATTTTCAAGGTAACATATTGGTCAACTGATTGTGACCAGAGACGGGGTTTGAACTGGTAATCGGATTTACTGGACACTTAGCAGAACGTAACTACAACTAGCTACGACAGTCTCCCTGAGTTACACACTCCAAAGATCACAGTAAACTACAGTATACATAAAGTTTCCTCAGTCTTCATTAGCCGTTGCTTGGTAGATGCTTCTAGCAGCGGAAGTTCGCCTTCGTCTGGGTTACGAACCGACCCCGGCCTCAGCTACCAGCTTCTCACTTGTCACAACTGCAACTCTCAACTGACTCAGCCATCAAGTTAAGGTCAAAGGGTCAAAGTTATGTTACGACCGATGATCTTCGTGGCAAGCCCCCATCTGGGGCCCAAGACCAGACAGTTGTAGGTTTGTTCATGTGGTGTGACTTCTCTGACGAGAGGATGGAACTCTCCTTTACAATTGCTGCTGGTCCTTGATAGAGTAGTCATTCTCCGGTCCGAGTCCCGAGGGGCTAGATTTTAGTTTCTCACATTCGAGATTTACCCAACCCAGATGGCCAGATCCCTGTACTTATATCCCCCAGTTACCCCAGACACTGGTTTTCCTACGACTCGTAGGCCTATGTTGGAGGTATTCGAACCCGCCCACACACGGGGCTGGATACAACTATATCTCCCATACATAAAAAGGTAAAGCTATCCCTATAACAGGCCTTGGAGGCCCATAGGGTTGTGAGACGTCGAGGCTCCCACATTTTCTAGACACTCGGCTCAGAGATGGCAGTGAGGGTGTCAGCTTTACTCGCCTGCCGCACTTTACCCCCAGGAAAGATTCCTGGTACTCATTTCTGTTAGAGGCTGAGTCGATCCAAGGGACATTATGCGGCTGGAAGGATTAGGTAACTGAAAAATCCAGTGACCTCATCGGGAATTGAACCCGCGACCTTCCGGTTTGTAGCATGGCGCCTCAACCAACAACTGAACTATTAGTCCTCTTTAATAGTATAACCTAGACACGGACAACACAAACTTTAATTGGCGCAAGTAAGGAGGCTGGTCTAGAAGTAAACAGAAAAAACTAAGTATATGTTGCTGTTTAGTCACCAAAATGCAGGACAAAATTATGACATAAAGATAGGTAACATACTTTTTGAAAATGTGACACAGTTCAGATATTTGGAAACGACGATAACAAATCAAAACCTGATTCAGGAGGAAATTAAGAGGAGATTGAACTCCGGTAATGCTTGCTACCATTCAGTCCAGAACCTTTTGTCTTCTCGTCTGCTGTCCAAATACATAAAAATTAGAATATACAAAACTATAATTTTGCCTGTGGTTCTGTCTGCATGTGTGAAACTTGGTCTCTGACATTAAGGGAGGAACACAGACTGTGGGTGTTTGAGAACAGGGTGTTGAGGAGAATATTTGGACCGAAGAGAGATGAAGTGACAGGAGGTCGGAGAAAACTGCACAATGTGGAGCTTCATAACTTGTACTCTTCTCCAAGCATAAGGAGGATGAGGTGGGCAGGGCATGTAGCACGAATGGGGGAGACTAGGAATGCATATAGGCTATTTGTGGGAAAGCCAGAAAGAAAGAGACCACTGGGAAGACAAAGGCGTAGGTGGGTGGCCGATATTAAAATGGATCTTAGAGAGATAGGATGGGATGGGATGGTATGGTATGGATTGGATTGGTCTGGCTCAAGATATGGACCAGTGGAAGGCTTTTGTGAACACGGTAATGAACCTTCGGGTTCCATAAAATGCTGGGAAATTCTTGAGTAGCTTCAGAATTTGCCGCTCCTCAAGAAGGGCTCGGCTCCACAAGTAAGTAAGTAAGTAAGACACGGACCGCACAGACAACGTCTCTTCCATTACTGCGTGTTCTCTCGTTGACGGGGAGATGACGTGTCCACAGGGCTGTTCCCTAGTAACGGCTATTGTACTGTCGCCTGTTTATACAGTTGTTACTTGACAGTGGGTCTACATGTCACAATACACTTTAGGCAAAACTGAAGATTTCAAATGTTGCAGTAGTAAGTGGTATATATTGTTACCACTGAGCACTAAAGCAATAGAATCTTTTGGCACTCATGGCTCTCTTCGGATATTTCGTCGCACTGGAATTAGAAGTGAGAAATCAGATTTATGATAAAAGTGCGCCTGTCTTCTAAATAGCGGCGTTTATTGTACAAGACGTATAAAGTTATCCTCGTTACGAACAGGAATTTAATAAGTTTATACAAATTCATGTTTTATTTTATACAACCGTTCTTCTCTTCGGTACGCTGGTGTACCGCGGCACACCGGTTGAGAACTACTTCCTTAATGGGCTAATGTCGTGCTTGCTAACGACGAAACGTCATGAACTACTGAAAACTTCGGGATTTTTTTTTTGACAGGCCTTAAACTGAAAGTTATCGTCGTCTGGATTGTAACGTGAGGTATATCGGAGAGAACCTGACGTTTCGGAGGAACATATCACTTCCATCTTCACGTTAGAAGAGTACGTCAAGCAAGAAAGCAATAATAGGCAGGTGGCATCTTACGTGTTTTACTCTTCGATTCTGAATGTAAAGACGAAATGTTCCTCCGAAACGTCGGTTGATATATACACGGTGTCACATACCAGAAGACCGAAATCTTCATTCCTTACCGTGTTGAAAAAAGTCTGCAAATGGCCCTTATCATAAGCCAACTTAATCCATTCACGATTCCTCACTTTGTTTCTTTAAGATCCGATGTCATCTTTCCATCCACCCCTAGGTCTCTCAAGTTATCTCTTTCCTTCGGTTTTCCCTTTACATACGAGGGCGATGGCGAAATCTATACAGCAACTGTTTTGTGGTATAACGCCGTGTAATACATGGAAAGTCGACCGACGTTTCGGAGGAACATATCGTCTCCATCTTCAGGGTCAATTATTTCGAGCAAGATACAAGCGTGAGAGCAGGTGTGGCAAGGTGGCCGCCTGCTATCTCGCTAGTTCATAACCACCGCTGTAGAGGCCTGAGACGCAGCAATTGTTGTGTTTTCCAGAGAGGATTATCAAGGGATTGACCCGCCAGTGCACAGAACAGAGGAAGACTTTGACCCGGGAGCAAAGTTCCACGTGGCGGCCAGTGTTCCGTACATCAGGTGAGTGTTGTATAGTCTGTTAAGGGGCCCATACACGTACGAGTTTGGCTCGCGAGTCCGGCTCGGCGAGGAGCTGGGCTCCGATTAATTTCATCACACGCGTATGAGCGTGGCGTCCCACACAGG
>NW_019729207.1:930271-989261 GCF_002891405.2 Cryptotermes secundus | reverse complement strand
GTACTGCGGCCACTTCTGGCCTATTGTACCAGCCCCAGATGATAGGTGAGGGTGATTGTGGAGCAATTGGTGGAATGAAGATTGGCAGGGGAAACTGAAGTACTCGGAGAAAACCTGCCCCGGCGCCACTTTGTCCACCACAAAGCCCACTTGACCAGACCCGGGATCGAACCCGGGCCGCCGTGTAGTGTAGTTAGTTTAAGCCCTATGGTACAAGCCGTAAGGTCACGGGTTCGATTCCCGGTGTCATTGCAGTTTTTTCAATTGACCTACTCCTTCTAGCCGTACTATGTCCCCAGGGGTAAAGGGCGGCCGGCGCGTAAGGCTAACAACCTTACAGTCATCTGTGAGCCGACTGTCTAGAAAATGTGGGAGCCTCGACGTCTCACAACCCTATGGGCCTCCACGGCCTGTTACACAGGGATAACATTATCTATTTTACGCAATTAACAGTGGGAATCATATGGAATTCATAAATACACTGTGTGGGCAGAATACTATGTCATTTAATGCTGATTCACGTGGTACGCAAGTGAGTAAGTAAACTGCACTGGCTTCGCAACTTATCCTGCTCGCCTCAGAACGTTAAGCATATAGATACCGCGTGGTAAAAATGAAAGGAGGTTTACCAACATAACCACGTTTGAATCGAAAAGAAATATTCAGTTTCTATAACACAATGTGTAATCTTTGTGGGGATAGACTGTTGGTCACTTCATGGTTAGTATGAACCCGTTGACATGTGATACTTCCCTAGTTACGGCTTCCACAGACAACCCTTCCTCTGATACACCCCTAAACATTATAGCTCTTGACGGACACTCCGAAATCTCGATGTACTGAACGTGACAGCTCCATAAAGACAGCTACAAGCTGGCGCGTATGTACAGGACCTTATGACGTAACATTACAGGAAGATGCTGCAGATGGGGTCCTCGAGGCCTTGGCCTGACGCGATGGAAGTGCTGACAGGACAGCGCGACATGGATGCCACGGGACTGCTAGACTACTTCAGTCCCCTCGCGGACTGGCTGGAGAGGGACAACAGAGAGTCCGGAGAACACATCGGCTGGGAGCCAAGTCGAAAGCGTAAGCATTATTCGGTAACTCAAAACCCTCGGAGCCTCAAATTCATTTCGAAATTCAGTTCCCAGCTCGTAGAAAACACACGTCTCTGTGAGTTATGTCTTCTAGGATGTGACGCAGAAGTTTACAAGCGTTTCTTTGCAACGTACGGCCTTCATTTTCAGGGTAAAATAGCCAAGCAAGCGCGCAGAGCTGCTCGGCCATGAAGATGTTCCGTATAATTGTCTACAGTATTCCACCAGACTACACGGTGCCACATATCAGACGATAATACACTTTAGAGTAGCGCCGTTAGAACCTCACATCCAACACACTACATGTCCGTCACGGAAAGTTATCCCGTCGAGTTTATTTACGGAATGTCCCTAATCCTTCCAGCCGCACTATGGCCCTGGTGTCGACCCAGTCTCTAACAGAATGAGTACCAGGAAACATCCTGCGGGATAAAGAGTGGCCGGCGCGTAAGGTTGACAAACTCGCCGCCATCTCTGAACTGATTTTCTAGAAAACGTCGGAGCCTCGACATCTTACAACCCTCTTGGCCTCCACGGCCTGTTACAGGAATAACTTTACTTAACCTCACCGCCATCTGTGAGCCGACTCTCTAGAGAAAATGTGGGAGCCTCGACTGCTCACAACCCTATGGGCCTCCACGGCCTTTTGAGGGATAATTTACTTAACTTCACCCCCATCTGTGAACCGATTTTCTAGAAAATGTCGGAGCCTCGACGTCTCACAACCCTATGGGCCTCCACGGCCTTTTGAGGGATAATTTACTTAACTTCACCCCCATCTGTGAACCGATTTTCTAGAAAATGTCGGAGGCTCCATGTCTCAAAACCCTATTTGCCTCCACGGCCTGTTACAGGGATGGCTTTACTTAACCTAACCGGCACCTGTGAACCAATTTTCTAGAAAACGTGGGAGCCTCGACGTCTCACAATCCTATGGGCCTCCACCGCCTGTTACAGTAATAGCTACACCTTTACCACCAAATGTAGGCCGTACACTAATCAGAGTGAATGTTGCAGTTTGCGCGCCGACAAGAGCAGAACTGGCGGCCCTCGGGGTCGAGGGGTAGAGGGAGACGTAGCGGGAGCAGAGGCCACACGTCGCCTCAGTTCCAGAAGCTGATATCCTTCGTAAATACAGCGCTCTTTTCCTGGAAGCCTGGTTGCTCGGACACTCCCGCCAGGTGTCAGCCTCAAGGTCGAAACACAGTGCACCGGCAGATGTGTGACTCTTGGCAACTTTGCCGGTAGGCGTACCGACCGGACAGACCGAAAAAAAGCGCTGCATAAAATTGGTGTAGTTATGGAATGTTCAACGACAAGTCTTGTAACTCACATACCTTTATTTCCTCCCCTCCTTTCTGCTGTATCGTTAAAGCAGTTCCGTCGTCCATTTCATACTTTTCTCTTCATCCGTTTGTTACCTCTATTTTCTCGTTTCTTCCTGTACTCCTTTTCCACTGACATCATCTGCACTGAATAAACGTGATTAAAGAATCAACAGATTCGTTTGATTTAACCCACAATCTGAAGTGAATTCATCCTTCTGAACCAACCTGTACCTTAACAAGCCACTGTTTTATAAAATATTAATCGCTTGCAAATATTTATGAAAGATGAGGCTAAATATATAATTCAGAAAAAAAAAAGATAAAATCAGGACACCAATAATATATTTTAAACATGTCACGTATTCTCTAAGACGAATAATTTACGAAATATAAAAAGAAAGTATCAAGACATTTTCAAAACGTATTCAGTCTCTTCATAACAAATACAATACGACACCGTATAGTCTGGTATATATAAAAGGTTCCGGAGAAAAATGTTGCTTCAGGGTATAGGACGGGAAGTGGCAACGATCATTGCGTCATGTTACCCTGAAGAAGTCCATACATAAATATCTGTTATTGCAGTTTACATTGCCCTTGAAACGACTCGAGGATCGACTGAGAAAATTATGAATCGCGTTAAGTGCAGCGTGGCATCACTGTGCTTATTAGTTCAAACGACCGTGTTAAGAAATAACAACAAGGGGTGTGTATGCAAGTCTCCAAGCATCTAGTGAAAACACTTTCTAAACTCATAAGATTTACCTACTGACCGTGTTCTCTGAACCCGAACGTCCTGAACTGAACGCGGAATGATACTCGATTCCACAAACCGATTCAAGAATAGTAAGACGTGGGGGGGGGGGGGAGAGATTTCCCAGAATGAAGTTACAGACACACTCGGCTTCTCACGCGCAACCGTGACGTCAGGGCATGTAAGAAACGTGAATCACGTCACGTCTCCATGGACCAATGCTTACCCAGAATACGGAATACAAAAGGCTTGAAAGCTGCCTTGTGAATGGGTGGAACCAGAGCCTAACTCAATGGGCATAATTGCTTTGTGACCACATCATGGCCTTGGTCAGCTCAGCCAGTGAGTGTCTCAGCGGCTGCTAGCTGCGATGTATCCTGTTTCTGGTGTCGTAATATATCTATATCAACAGAAAACACAAGGTAAGACATTTCAGCACATACTGGTGTAACAGTCGTGAATAATTTAAAGGCAGTCATTTCTTACATTTGGTGCTACTAATTTCCCCTGCTTCCCCGCGTAGTCCTTTACAGGTCTGCATGTTATCTAATGATGCGTACAGGCCGAAGTTCAAAGCCGTCTTCCACGAATAACACACATAAATAGTCAATCGCAAAGAACCTTCTTTACATTACGCTTCACGTAAAGGTAAACATATGTAAGGCTACTCCTGTAAGAGGCCGTGAAGGCCCACAAGCTCATGAGACGTCGAGGCTCCCACATTTTCTAGACAATCGGCTCACAGATGGCGGGGAGGTTAAGTAAAGCTATCCCTGTAACAGGCCGTGGAGGTCCACAGGGTTGTGAGACGTCGAGGCTCCCACATTTTCTAAACAATGGGCTCACAAATGGCGGTGAGGTTAAGTAAAGTTATCCCTGTAACAGGCCGTGGAGGCCCACAGGTTTATGAGACGTCGAGGCCCCCACATTTTCTATACAGTCGGCTCATAGATAGCGGTGAAGTCAGCCTTACGCGCCGGCCGGCGGCCGCCCTTTACCCCCAGGAAGATTCCTGGTACTCATTTCTGTTAGAGGCTGAGTCGACCCCAGGGCCATAGTGCGGCTGGAAGGATTAGGTAAATTGGAAAATCCAATGACTTAATCGGGAATCGAACTCGGGACCTTCCGGCATGTGGCACAGTGCCTCAACCAACTACGCTACCGCATACCCCGATGCTTCACCTATTAACATCGAAATATTATGAATACTGAAGGAACAGACACGATACAATGAAACGAAAGACTGCTTGTTTGTCCGTGACACGCTACATAACTTGAATTCATGCAACGTGTTGACGCTCGACCATCCTTTGCTGCGGTAATCTGTAATGACGTTGATTAACCTCACGCACTCACAATCCAGTCATAATCTCAAGCACTCTAAACGAAAAAACAGGTTTTAATAAGTCTCATACACTAAAAGTTAGTTTTACATGCAACCGCGTGCAGCGCTCCATCTGCGCACTGTGTTACGATATACAGAGAATCTAATACGTTTTCCAACACAGCAATTCAGAGTGGTAGAGGTCCGCCACACTTTTCAGAAGTTTTAGAGCTCGTCTTTCCGTCTACTTCTGGGTATTCCACAGTGTCAGTTTCCTTTTCGCATTACTGTAAATGAACCCATGGCAATTAGGAAGCTGTTCAATCGACCGAGACCTGTGCGCCCCAGTGAGCTTGTTACAAGTGTCCCAACTGATCACGTCATTCCCCGCTTCCACCTACAGTTCGGCTGTTGCTAGGCAACTGACGTTAAGCGTGGCTGTTGCTAGGCGAGGCCCAGTTCCGTGGCCTTGTTCAGGTGACAACCGCTGGACCAGTTCAGTCGCCCCCACACGCAGCTCTCACTGCAGTGAGAGGTCAGGCGTTCACCGCCTTGCGTCGTCATCAGCACAAATACTCGTTCTCCGTCCGGGGTATGGTCACAACGCCACACTACATCTCTTCCTCCACCGCCCACATAGCAAATATATGAGAAAACACAAAGAAGTGAACATGGTGAGACATTCAGAGCGCTCGCTGTTAACAGTACTATCTTCTGGGATGTGACACCGTAAAGTCCGGTACAAGTTGACTGACGTTTCGGAGGAACGTACTGTCTCCATCTTCGGGGCAGAAGATATGCTAAGAAGTAAGGTGCACCCTGAAAATGAGAGCAGTACGAATACGTTCCCCCGAAACGTCGGTGAACGTCTACCCGACGACATGACGTCATACCCCAGAAGGGAAATATTCTTCAAGAAATTGCAAACCTACAAAACTCTACTTGAAAACGTCTTAAACAGTGACAGAGATGTTAACATACCTGAGGAGAGGTAATGAAATTCTTAAGACGAGTCGAGGGACAAATCAGTTCACATAAAGTTGAACCTTAATGCGCGTGCGTTCAGATGACCATTAATTTCGCAAATGTGTAGATACAGAACATAAGCCTCACCTGAAGAAGGCAGACTGCATTCAGACTAAAGGCCCTGCAAGAAGAAAAGGCGATTATGAAGAGGAGACAGTAGCCCCGTGTACCTGCAGATCAATAAGTGTCGTTCACTAGGAGTGAGGCGCCTAGCAACCAAGCCTTTCCAACATACTCTGGCCTCCCAGAGCTCATGCCCTTCAGTTTGTCCCACGTTATAGTCTCCTTCTGTGTCATATATATCCTAATCTACCCTCTCCATCTCAATCTCTGTCTTCCTCTTAGGCGTTTTCTTCTTAGTTCCATGTTTAAAATTTTCTTTTGGAATTCTACCTTCATTCGTTCGTAGATCGTGTTCATATCATCTTCCTCTGATATCTTCAAATCCTCCGCAAACTTTTCGTTTCTTATTTTCATTCTCGCCTTCGGTTCTTCCACCACTGATACCCCTTCCACTAATTACAGATATGACTTTTTGTGGGTCGCTTTACGAAACTCTCAGTATTAGTGTAGAGAGCACGGAGTCGTTGGGTGAATTGGAAAGGATTTGAAAAGAAGCAACTGTAGCCTAATATACGTACTGTAGTGACTGAAGATAAACACGAAAATCCTTAGTCAGGATAAAGGAAGCTGGAGCGAGCATCGCGACGCCACTCTGACATGACATCAGTATCATGTCAGCAAGAAACGTGACGGCAATGGACGCCGGACGTCTTCTGAAGCTGCTATTCTTCAGTTAGCGCAGACAGAGGCGTTACAAAAGCGCCCCTCCTAAGAGCCAATGCACTAACGACTTGTTTAGCTGTCCCTTTCTGCCGAACATTAACGTCTGTCGTGATGGACAAGATACAACGCCCAACACGTAATTAACTAGTCTACAATCTATATATTAATCTTCCGAAGGTCTGACGATTCAATATCGTACAGGATGCGCTGTTAGACCTCGCCTCTGAATTGCGTATGTGCAGAAGTGAGAAGCAGGAAACAGCAAGGCGGTGGTTGCAGCTGGAAGGGAGGGTGACGCACTGTAACTAAAGCATTTTCATTACCCATACACACCGTACAGCCCTTGTCTCAGTTAGTTGACCAAACCCACGGTACATTCTGTTGAGAACGGCCTCGAGGCACCGTGTTTCTGAACGGAAAGCCTCCTTTGAGTCTCTCTCTTGTTTTCGTGTTTTCAAAGTTTTCAGCGCGTTCCAAATGGACAGTCACAAAGAATGTGTCGGTTAACTTTCGTAACACGGATCCTCGGGAGTTTTACTCAAATTTACTGACGCTAATTGTGTTCAAAATCAGACAAAAATAATGGACACTTCACATGAAGAGCTAGACGCTTTTCTGCGCATGTCTCGAGTGTAACTCGCTAAATGTTTGCAACATAATCAGCAGGGGAAATTTAATAGTGTCACGATTTAGGGGTGTTACTATAGACTGGATAATTTGATTTATTGACACGACACGGAACTACAAGCAACACAGCGCTATCGCTGATTTCCACATTACAAATCACTAGGACACATTGTCTTCTTAGACTTCACTAGTCGTATCCTGGCAACGAATTTATAACAGTCTCACTGTAAACACCGCACACATACAGTCTTCTTTTCACAGCCGCAATCTTGGCAATTAACCATTTTCTTCACAACCGGACTTTCAACTCTCAACTATCTGCATCTAACCCAGTTGTCTTCCTGATAACCACTTTGCACGGACCAAACAGAAAACACCGTTTACAACAATTCCTCTACTGTTGTTGTAGACGGTTACCTAGCGATAGCCCGGATAGTTGACATGTTTATTAATTTCCGCAGCAATGTGTCTACCGAGCCGTTACCTAGCAACGGCTATGTTCACAGAGTCACCGCTCACCAACGGATCTATAAGCCATAATAGCTTTTCCTTAAACCTTACTTTTTAGGCGGGAATTAAAAACAAGTGATTTCTGTGCTACCTAATTCCGTTACTTGAAAACTCTTTGACTGATTTCGACCATACTATGTACGGGAGGTTCATTCTCATCTACCCTTCTGTTCCACGCTGTGTGTAAGACACTCGCTGATCGAAAATCCAGGCGCCAGAATTTATTTTCCGTTTTGTTTACCTCCGCCATGCAAGAATGTCAAGATTTCAATGCAAAAACACCGAACGCAGTAGCGCGGTGCCCGCGTGGAGGCGGGTTCAAATACCTCCACCATAGCCTTGCGAGTAGTAGGAGGCGACGAAAAGGGAACCCAGTGCCTGGGGGTATTACTGGGGCCACCCTCTTCCTGGGGGATATAATGCGGGGACCTGACCCTCCAGGTTGGGGGAGTCTCGAATCTGAGACAGCAAAATATGATCTCGAGTCCCACGGGACTCGGATCCGAGAATGACTGCGCTGGCGAGGGCTAGCAGCAGTTGCAAACGACAGACCCGTCCTCTCGTCAGAGAGAGCACGCCACACCAAGAGACCCACAACTGTCTGACAGTAATACAAATCTGGTCGTAAGCCCCAGATGAGGGCTTCACACCAAGACAGACTGGCCGACTGACCGTCGCTCGTAACATAATTTTGACTTTGACTTTTCCATCTGTAAATTGTATAGTCCAGCAATAGTGCTTTAATTAAATGTAGGTATGAGTTGTGTGTTAGAGTGGTCAATAAATCAAATATTCGACTCATACCCATAGTTACACCCCTAAATATATATTTATATACGTGTATATATATGTATATACATACTGTAACATGGTTGAGTGTGTTCAGAGACGGGGTTTGGAATCGTAACTGTATTTATTAGAAGCTAACAGAACGTAACCGCAAATACCTACGACAGTCTCGCTGAGTTACACACATGAAATCTCCTGAGTCTTCACTAGCCGTTGTCTGGTAGCGACTTCCAGCATCGGACATTCCAATTCCTCTGGGTTCCCAAACTGTCTTTGGCCACAGCTACAAGTTTCTTAATTCTCACACCCGCAATTCTTCACTATGCAGATTTTTTTTATGTTAAAACATGTGGTAAATAAAGGTACCATTAGGCTCTAAACAGTTCATTCTCCTCGCTGTATCGGGCCATGCTACCACCTAACTCTGCGAGACCTGAATTTCGGCCGAGACTATAGACAGCCTAAGCAAATAAATTTCTCCGACCCAAACATAAGAGGCATGTGTTGTGTAGGAATGTCACAGGTATCAGGGTCGATGCCCGGTGTGTGTGTCTCCCACACCGCGCCTACCATAACCGGTCCAACCGGCGTGGTTCTGCAGAGGTGGGGGGACAACGAAACGTCGCATAAATCCTGGTCCACCCGCGAGAGCTCCATCTGTGTACGGCAGATTTTAGTGGACGACAGGTGAGAGTTTCCTACCTTACTGCAGTTCATAATCACCGGATGGTGCGAGGAATAAGTGGCAACAGCGCGATATTCTGGGGGCTTTCGCTAACTTCCGGTTGAAGACCGTTAGATTCGCGGAAACAAATGCAGGGTGCACGAGATGCGTTATTTCGTATATTACCACAACTTCTGTTCGAAACGGTTTCGTCTCCGATAAAAATCGCCCAAGAGTTGCGGTCTAAAATTCCGATAACGTGTAAGACAGTCTGTTACGTTGGCGAGATTATCGTTAAAACTAAAATTTATGAGCGTGCTTCATTAAGAATCTTCCACAATTACATTTCATAACAGTCGGTTCAGCGGTTCTCCAGTTCTTACGCGCGGATAGACATACTGCAGCTAAGATGCAGACATCTGTGACGTCCCACTTGGTAAGTTCCAGCGACAACTAGCGCAGTCTGGAAGCAAGTTCGGGCATCAGCAGTAACTTTGGTCTAGATGTGAACACAGGGGAAACTTAAACATAGGTTGCTGTCTCTTCACCAGAATTCAGGGCAAAATCGTGACATAAAGATAGGTACCAGAAGTTTTGGAAATGTGGCACGGTTCAGATATTTGGGGACGACAGTAACAATTCAAAATTTCTTTCACGAGGAAATTCAGAGGAGACTGATTTCGGGTTGCTACCGTTCAGTCCAGAACCTTTTGTCTTCTCGTCTGCTGTCTAAAAAAAAAAAATAGAATATACAAAACTACAATTTCGCCTGTGGTTCTGTATGGGTGTGAAACTTGGTCTCTGACAATAAGGGAGGATCATAGACTGAAGGTGTTTGAGAACAGGGCGTTGAGGAGAATATTTGGACCAAAGAAAGATGAAGTGACGGGAGGTTGGAGAAAACTGCATAATGAGGAGCTTCATAACTTGTACTCTTCTCCAAGTATAATTAGAATGATCAAGTCAAGAAGGATGAAATGGGCGGGGCGTGTAGCACGAATGGGGAGAAAATGAATGAATATAGGATATTGGTGAAAGAACCAGAAGGAAAGAGATCACTAGGAAGACCAAGACGTAGGTGGTGGATAATACTAGCGAATGAAGCGGTTGCCCGTTTCTAAGCAACGGATCATTAAATACTTTCCCGCGGCAACGAATGCGCACGCAACGAGTTACTGATGAAAACTGTGTTTCCTACTCGTTCCGTGTATAGGGTTCATAAGGAAGACAATTGGGGCGACCCAGTCGGTTGTGAGTTGAGTTCTGCAAGGGAGGCTGTCAAAAAGATGGCGCTATAGTTCAGTTGTGGGATATCCGTCGGAGACTAACGACGTGAGCACAAAAGCTGAAGAATCTCCATTGTTGAGAGCTGTTACCAAGCAACGGCTAGTGAAGACACTGCAGGCTGATGAAGACTTAGCGTGCCGTGATCAGCGATAGCGCTGTAATTAATTGTAATTCCGAGTGTTGTGTGTGCAAGTGGTCAATAAATCCAATCTCCAATCGATACCCCGTCTATAGTCACGTATAAATGGTGAGTGGTATGGACTGGATTGATCTGGTTCAGGACAGGGACCGGTGGAAGGCTCTTGTGAACACGGTAATGAACTTTCGGGTTCCATAAAATGCTGGGAAATTCCTGAGTAGCTGCACAACTGGCGGCTTCTCAAGAAGGGTTCAGTTCCATTAACGTTAGTTAGCAGGCACTTAACAGTCCTGCGCGTTGCCTCCATACATGTGTACCTCATACTTTTTAGCATTAGAAAACGCTCCATTTGAACCACACAGTGTGAGGTTTCATATAATTCTCAGTGGGAGCACGCGGTAGAGTAGTTGAGGCACTATGTTACAAGCCGGAAAGTCGTGGGTTAGATTCACGATGAGAATAGAATTTTAAATTTACCTAATCCTTCCAGCCGCACTATGGACCCTGTGGTCGACTCAGCCTCTAACAGAAATGAGCACCAGGAATCTTCCTGGGGACAAAGGGCGGCCGCCGGCCGGTGCGTGAGGTTGACAAACTTACCGCTATCTATGAGCCGACTGTCTAGAAAATGTGGGAGCCTCGACGTCTCACAACCCTATGCGTCTCCACGGCCTGTTACAGGGATAGCTTTACTTTTAATTACACATCCGGACATGAAGTAACACACACACAAACAGATATATTGTGTTGCTTCGTTGTATATACAAAGGCCCACAAAACTGAAAATTTTGGTGCACTGAGTTTGGGTATAAAACATTTTCCTTCTGCAGTAAGAAAACGGGTGAGGTCTGGGGTTTACACGGTGGTATCAACAATATTGCGATACACGTTGCTAGGCAACATGATGTTATAAACTATACAAGACAACATTGTTATAAACGTTACTACGCATCACATTGTTAGAGACGTTACTAGGCAATGTGATGTTACAACTTTCAGAAACACAGCTAGGAAGTGAAGCGAAGTGGAAGCAAGCAGAGGTCATACAGAATCATGCTGTTCGCGATATCGCTAAAGGTAAGGAGTCTGAGGCTTAAGCTTGGCTACGGTCAAGCGTACAACCGTTGTAACATTAGCTACCTAAGTTACGGCATCATCTGCTAAGGCAAGCCTTGTGTATGTTGTACATACATACATGTTGTATATACTAAGAGTTGCACGTACAATTTTAAATATACATGACATGTACCACTGATTTTGACCGCGGTAAATATGGCTGCGCCGATCCCAGTACGAACTGTCTTCGCTCGCTTGAACGCTGGGATCGTGGGTTCGAATCCTACTCGAGGCATAGATGTCTGTGTTGTTCTGTGTATAGGTCGCAGCCTTGCGACGGGCTCATCCCCCGACCAAGGTGTCCTACCGACTGTGTATAAGATTAAGAAACTGAAAAATCGGCCATGGTCTAATAAAAGGAGTGTAGAGCCATAGATAGATAGATAGATAGAAATACGACTGTGCTGCCGAGGACCAGCAGGAATTGTAAACGACAGACCCGTGTTTTCGTCAGAAAGGGCGCACTACATCAAGAAACCTGCAACTCTCTGACAGTATGAAAAATTTGTTCTTGGTCCCCAGATGGGGGCTTGACACCAAGACTGGCTAGCCGACTGACCGTCGGTCGTAACATGACTTTGATTTTGACGTGGCTTTTATTTTAGCTTCTTCGTAGGGTGTATGAATCATACTCCTTTCCAGTAACTTCTAACTATCTTAATTATATTTGTGAGTTGCCCGTGTAGAGCACCGGAAACCAAAGGTTGGATGCTACAATGTCTTACATACCGAACGGGTTTTCGTAATGGCGATAGCTGAGACCAATATTCGGGGAAGGTGTTTTTTTTTACTTCGCTTAGTGGGGGGTGGAGTCCAGCTGGGTTCACTCGGCACGGCGGCCACTGCTTGGCCTGCCCCGGGTGATTATGATAATGGAGAATTTGGTGAAATGAAGATTGGCAGGGGAAACCGAAGTACTCGGAGAAAACCCGCGCCAGCGCCACTTTGTCCACTACAAATCCCACTTGACCAGACCTGGTATCGAACCCGGGCCGCCGCGGTGGGAAGTCAGCGACTAAGCGCTTGAGCTATGGCGCGGCCGGGTAAGGTGCTTGGTTCGAATATCGGCCGAAACACTGGCCAGACCGAAATTTTTTCATGGTTTTCCTCAGTCGCTCCACACAAACCTGTATAGTGCCGCGATGAGGACACTTCAGTTTCCTTCCAGATCCTTTACAATTCACCATTATTCAGTCCTCCCAACATTCGACGCTATGTATTTAAGCTGACGACATCTTCGCAAAATAACACACAAAATGGCTTTTCTTTTCCTCCTTCTTGGAGAATTAAAACCCGGCTTATGAAACTACCTTGCCGCCTGCGTCTGGCCTACAGCTTCTGAATGCAATGTGACATGAGGACTGAAACCCGGAATAATGGAGCCAAAAGAGACGGCCGCTGCTATGCAACGGCTCAGAAAACACGTTTCCGCCGCAACGAATACACACTCAACAATAGATTAAGTATTGTACGCCGTGTTTTCCATGTGGTCCGTTCCGTAACAATATGCACTGAAAGGAAAGTAGTTGATCCATGTGACGCGAGTCGTAGGAGGCGACGAAAAGGGAAGTCTCAAATCTGAGACAGTAAAATACAGTCGCGAGTCCCAAGGGACTCGGACCCGAGAAAGGCTGCGTTGGCAGGGGCCAGTAGCATGTAAAAAAAAAAGACCCGTTCTCTCGTCAGAGGGGACGCCCCACAAAAAAACAAAACCGTAATGTTCAACAGTAATAAATATCTGTTCATGAGCCCGAGACGGGGCTCGACACCAAGACTTACTGACTGACTGAACGTCAGTCGCAATGTGACTTGGACTTGATCCATGTGGAGTTATGTTCGAATGCCTCCACCGTAGCCCTGTGAGTCGTAGGAGGCGACGAAAAGGGAATCCGGTGTCTGGGGGTATCACCGGGCCACCTTGTTCCTGAGGGATATAAATACGGGGATCTGGTCCTCCAGGTTGGGGGAGTCTCGAAACTGAGACAGTAAATTATAGTCATGAGTCCCACAGGACTCGGACCCTAGAATGACTGCGTTGGCGAGGGCCAGCAGCAATTGTGAACGACAGACCCGCCCTCTCATCAGAGATGATGTTACATAAGGAATATAACCGCAAGTATTCAGCTGAAAAAATACTGGTCGTGGGTCTCGAGGGACTTGACGCCAAGACGAACTGAAAGGCGGCAAGCCGCCAGTCGTGAAGTAGCTAGGACTGACTACGCGAAGCGACGGACTGTAAAGGACATGGATGGAATTGGCCGTGGTCTATTTTAAAGTATTATTTCACCATTCTCTGGAAGGACTGAGGAGAACCAGGCTAGACACTTGTAATGCAATCCGCAATGTTTGTGTGGAACTCATCTACTCTACCTGAGCACGTCACGCCTAGGCAAGCGTACGAACGGAAAGATCCTGTGTGTTTGAATTTCTCGTCGGCGTTCGAATGCGTGAAGTGTGTTCAAAATAGAATCTGGTAACTTTATGATGACGTAACGGTTGCATCACTAACTGTAGTTGACACATTTTCGTTCCCCCAATATATGCAGTATAATACTACCTTTCCTATACATAATGCTTTGAAATAAGGAGATGCTTTATCGTCATGGCTTTTTAACGCTCTTTTCCTATGCGCCATTGGGAAATTATAAGGAAATTGGTATTCAAGCTGAGAGATACCACGAGAGATGTGGATATTTGATTAATAGGCCAGCATCTGCACCCGGGACCTTCGAAGCTGGATTGTTATCAGCTTGATAACTGTCATATTTTTGTCATGAAATAAACGGTGTGATGGCTGGAAATCTGAATGCTTTACGAAGTGACATGTTGCAAAATACATGTGACGGGGTGTACAGAGAATTGCTGGCCTTCACACACCGTTGCCAGATCTCCGTTATCTGTACGCATGTCGCATTTTCTAACTGTGTGAGTAGTGAGTAAGCCATGCAGTAGCAGGCGGCAAGCTAATCCGAAACGTCGGCTTCTCTCTGGACTACACGGCGTTACAACCAAGAAGATTGTATGTACTCTTCATGAGGGTTACTGTTCCTCGGGACGAGGCTCCGTCTGCAGAAGTACGATGACATGTCTATATCAATCTACCAGACCTTACGGCGGCACATTTCAGACGACAGAGTCCTCATATATAAATTAGGTTTACTGAAACGTCCGAAGCATGAAGAAAGGTAGAGAGGTGGAGGGGGAGAAATGACGTAGGGAGTTCCGTGCCAGTTGTCTCTTGAGTCAATTTTGTTGCTTAGAAATTATCCAGAGCCTGAGTGGTGCTCACTAGCCTGGGTATTCGTGACCAAATTTGTTGATTCACGTTATATGGTAAGTTTGTGAACCACTGTGCATAACGGCCGCGGAGTTTTCATTTTCTAGTGGGGAGCTGGGTGTTGCATAATTTGGAAACGTAATTTGGGCACCTCCAAAGTGTTCAATTTTGAGTAAATTAAATCGGGACGGTTGCATGAGAAGCCCGCTGTAGCAGCTTGGGACTGGGACTTTCGTCTAATTAATATTTAATAAGGAATGCAGGCTAATAATTAAGTCCCTATCTCACAGAGAACACATTGTATCTCCGAATTTTAAATGCTGATCAGGGAAACAGTCGCTGTTTATTGTGAGAGCCATACGGAACACACAAATACACTCTGTGGGCAAAATGCAGAGTTCAGTCCGTACCTCAGAGGAAACACATTACGTCTCCGCTACAAAGCCCAACCGGTTAATGCTGTTTAGGGAAACAGTCGCTGTTTATTGTGAGACTCATACGGAACACATAAATACACTGTGTGGGCACAATGCAGAGTTCAGTCCGTACCTCACAGGAAACACATTACGTCTCCGCTACAAAGCCCAACCGGTTAATGCTGTTTAGGGAAACAGTCGCTGTTTATTGTGAGAACCATACGGGACACACAAATACACTCTGTGGGCAAAATGCAGAGTTCAGTCCGTACCTCAGAGGAAACACATTACGTCTCCGCTACAAAGCCCAACCGGTTAATGCTGTTTAGGGAAACAGTCGCTGTTTATTGTGAGACTCATACGGAACACATAAATACACTGTGTGGGCACAATGCAGAGTTCAGTCCGTACCTCACAGGAAACACATTACGTCTCCGCTACAAAGCCCAACCGGTTAATGCTGTTTAGGGAAACAGTCGCTGTTTATTGTGAGAACCATACGGGACACACAAATACACTCTGTGGGCAAAATACAGAGTTCAGTCCGTACCTCAGAGGAAACACATTACGTCTCCGCTACAAAGCCCAACCGGTTAATGCTGTTTAGGGAAACAGTCGCTGTTTATTGTGAGAACCATACGGAACACACAAACACACTTTGTGGGCAGAATGCAGAAATTTTCATTGCTAAAGCAAGTGGTACGTATAGTTATTAAAGTGTTAAAGGGTAGGTGTTTGACACAGTACACGTGTGTTACAGGCTCGGAAGATGAGCTGCTTGGTGCTGCTGCTGTTTGTGGCTACCGCCTCAACATTCTATGTATCAGGATTCGATCCTGATCTAGAAATGGATCAGATTCCAGACGAGGAGGCAAGAGCGAGAGAATATCTCGATTACCTGGACGAGGAGTTCAGCAAATGGGCCACGAAGTCATCACTAGCGGAGTGGGCCTACGCTTCCAACATAACAGAGGAGAATCTTGCGAAGAAGGTAAGGCCAAGCGACACTTCCAACGCTCCCAGCCGAGTGTCATGGGCCACAATTAGCCAACAATACATTCACGGTTAGATTATTCGTTCTCTTTCGATTCCATAGTTGCAATTGATCCTCCCAAAATTTTTAGCTCTTCCCATGTTTTGTTTTCCTTCCTGTTTATATCCTAGAAGTACATGTGGTGTTCTGTCCTGCATCTAACACGCAGTAGCGTAGTTGGTTAGGCTACAACGCGGAAGGTCACGGTTTGGATTCCCGATTAAGTCATCGGATTTTTTAATTTACCTAATCCTTCCAGCCACACTATGGCCCTGGGATCGACTTAGCCTCTAACAGAAATGAGTACCAGGATTCTTCCTAAGGGGTAAAAGGCTGCCGGCCGGCGCGTAAGGCTGACAACCTCACCGTCATCTGTGAGCCAGTTATCTAGATAATGTGGAAGCCTCGACGTCTCACAACCCTATGGGCCTCCACGACCTGTTACAGGGGTAGCTTTACCTTTTTCTTATAATGTACAATAATTTCGAGGATGTGTTACATGTACTACTGGTCAGTCATGTATATACTACTATTCTGTGTGCGAAACGCCCCAAATAGATGGCCTCGCGGAAGGAAACGTCTGCATGTTGAACGCCATCTCCGCTATACCTGTTTTGGTTTCCTAGTATGATGAACCTAAAATATGGTGTCTGTTGATGCCGTTACGATCCACGTCACAGTTGATGACGTAACCATCCTCTTCACTGCTTGCTGATAACGAAACGACTCACGTCACTGTCTGCTGATGACGCAGCCTTGAAGAGACACTAGACACGACATTGAGTACTTTCTGAAGCCTCAATTAATTTTTCCCGTTGTGTCGCCAAATGAAGCTGGATCAGTTATCGTTAAAAGAAACTTGAGGGTTAAATCCGTTCTTGTTGGATTTGAGGTTATTATACGGTGAATGTGAAAAGTAATTTAACCGACGCCCATAACTTCTCGATCGGAAAGTGAACGAAGGAAGTAACCGGGGAAAAATCAAGCAGCAAATAAAGGTCTGTCAAATTGTACCAGATTTCACGGCGTTACGCCCCAGAAGACAGTACTTTTCACAGTCACATGATTGAGAACTTCACAAATCCAACAAAGTTAAAAAAGATATTACCAAATGAAAAGATTGAGGTCTAACAGCGAATGGGCATTTTCCAGCATTTGAACAACAAAAAAGCGACGGAAAGAAACTGGCTGAAAACAATTAGAGTAAACCCTCTTCAATCCAGATTAAGCAAAAGATAGCCCTAAAAGAAAAATATAAACCGTAGAAAACAAATAAATGAAAACATTTAATGATATAGGAAATGCTAATTAAAACACATAAATGAAAAAAATATATAACTCCAGCAATTTCTTCCATTGACAGGGTCTCCTTCATCCAGCTCAAGCCAATGTATACAGAATGTCCCAGGAGGAATGGACCAAACTTCGGGAGGGTGTTCCTTATGTTAAAGTATGCCGATATAACCCAAAACACCTATGTCCAAAGTTGTACGGTTACGGAGAAAATGGCCAGAGAAGTGTCAAACTTTGACCGGCGTTGCACACTTGTTGATTACAAAATACATATTAAAACTGGCAGGAATATGTGGATTCTGTAACGTTAATAATGTACGTAAGATCAAACTAACTTGTGAGTGACATGAAGCCATAAAATTGAAGTACAAAATACTCGCTCGCCATGTCATAATTGTCCTTAGGGTTTCCAAGCACTATACATGACACATGAATGGCAATCTCTGACGTAACGTGTTGACTGCGCGTTCTGATAAAGCCAACTACATAAGTACGGCTAGGGTGAATCACGGCACTCAAGGACAAACATAGATAAGGCCTCTCAGCTGATAGGTATAGTCCATAGACCCGCTAGAAGACCACACTTTTCTCGGGCCATTATCTCCGTAACCGTTCAACTTTGGACATAGGTGTTTTTGGTTATATCGGCATACTTTAACATAAGGAACACCCTCCCGAAGTTTGGTCCATTCCTCCTGGGACACCCTGTATTTTCTTGCGTGGTTTCAGTCTCTCCAGCTGCCCTCAACACAGTCTGAAAGTCCTCTTGCTCCTAAATCCCATGTGTCATTTTAAAGTATGTGCTCAACAGTGAACAGTTTTTTCGTACTTCGATCCGGATTATCTGTAACCGCATTAGCGAGGGTTTGTGATGTGCTTAATTATTTTGACAGCTTGCAGTTTCTGCAGAGGCCGCTAAGTTCTCCAAGCAGCAGTGGCTGGAGACGATCAAGTACCCCTGGACCACGTACAAGGACCCTGATCTCCGCCGCCAGTTCCAGAAGCACTCCGTGTTGGGTTACGCGGCGCTGGACGCCGACAAGCACGAGAAGGTGAGGCACCGAACAATCTGAAACTACTTTACACTGACAGATCACAACCGTTAACAGACAGAGGAGGACGGACAGAACTGCATAAAGACGAGATTCCTAACATACACTAAGTTACTGTCAGTGTCGTTAAACAAATTATAAACAGTGTCGCGTGTAGGGTGGTACGCGTGACAAAAAAATGACGGGTTCTAGTTCGGATGATTGGATTTATTAGCACCTTGGTTACACAGTCTCTCTGTCACACTTAATACAGCGCTATCGCTGATGTACACACTTTCCAGTCCACCGTTGCACACGCACTGGGATTCTCCGTCTTCACTATTCGTCTCCTGGCAACGGATCTCAACACAGAAACTTGCACTTCAAAACACTATGAAGTCCTCTTGCCAGTTCTTGTTCATTCACTCTGTCACTGTCACCTAAAAACTGAAAGCTGTTCTATCTGGAAGTCATTATGTCTCCACCGACCACATAGAAAACAGCCTATATTGTTGTAGAGGAGTGTTTACCGCGACGTTGCATGGCAACGGTCGCGGTGCAGACCGCATAGAAAACGCCGTACTTCTATTGTTGCATGCGTGTATGTTTCGGACGTTACCTAGCAACGGTCGATGTTTACAGATTCACTGCTTAGCAACGGGTCTATACGCCATGATAGATTAATTAAACGAAGGGACGGTACCAATGTTGTGATCAAAACAGAAGATTATGAACTGTCCTTCTGTTGCAGCTAGAGCAGTTGGTTTCTGACATGTCCTCCATATACAGCAAGGCCAAGATCTGTGACTACAAGAACCCCAACAAATGCGACCTCAGTTTGGAACCAGGTACTGTCTCACGCAATATTCTGTAATCTCTCAGTAACTGTTATGTAGGCAGACTCTCATACACCAATATTTATTTCATGCCATCTGCTGAAGAAATTCCTCGATATTTATACAACCAGAATATTGGTAAGCAAGAGTATTTTGGACCCAAACGCGAACTGTCGATCTTGTCCAGACCGGCCTTGCTGGTCGGACGGGTTTCGTTGTTGTTCGGTGTTAACCAACAGGGGTCTATCTAGCAAAGATCGATAATATAGAGAGGAGTCCAAAAAATGTATACAAATTTCAACAAACGTTATCTAAGGACACTTTCAAAGATGAACAGCAAAGTAATGTGCTGTATGTAGTGTGACATTCTCTCAAAAGATGGTGCTAGTCAATCGAATGCCAGAGCCACCTTATTGAACAGCAGGAAGTGAAAGTGGAGGAGAAACGGTGTGTATATATTTCTTGGGCTCATCTGTATTAAAGGTAAAGCTATCCCTGCAACAGGCCGTGGAGACCTATAGGGCTGTGAGACGTCGAGGCTCCCACATTTTCTAGACAGCCGGCTCACAGACGGCGGTGAGGTTGTCAGCTTTACGCGCCCTACTATAACACGACGCCGGTCACGGTACCCGAGTGGTCTAAGGCATGTACTGTCTTCGCTCTCTCGGAAGCTGGGATCGTGGGTTCGAATCCCACACAAGGCATCGATGTTTGGTGTGTGTATGAGGTTATTCTGTGTTTGTGTTGTCCTGTGTTTAGGTAGAGGCCTTGTGACGAGCTGATCACCCGTCCAAGGAGTCCTGCCGCCTGTAAAAATGATCATGAAACTGAGAAATCAGCCCCGTGCCCCAAAGTGGGAGCAAGCAGATAAAAAAAACTATGTGCAGAAGTACGAACCATTAATAGTAGTTACTAGTACTGCCAGACGATGGCATTAGCGAAGGCGCACTCAGAAGTGCCTATGTTTCAGTCGGTATTGCAGTGTCGACCACTGCCAAAAGACAGGAAGCGTTTGTATATATTGATCGGGTACGCAAACATCTGACATGACAGCTTTGTTGAACAGAACTGGTGGAGATCCTGAGGACAAGCAGAGACCCTGACGAGCTGAAGCACGTATGGGTGGAATGGAGGAAAATGTCCGGTGAGAAATGTCGAGGGATGTTCGAACACTACGTGGCTCTGAGCAATGAAGCCGCCACACTCAACAGTGAGTACCACTTCGCACACCTGAGCAGCCCTTAGCGTGGCAGGGGCTCAAACTGGGATAACATTGAATTGATTGCTTTATAGTCGGGTGCCCCTAATTCAGAAACCAAAAATACGGGACAAGTAGCCCCTAACGCAACTGCGCATGCTCGTCAAGGAAAACTCTTAGAAAAGTGGACGTGATATGTGAGCAAGCATTTTAAATGTACATAGAATCCTTTTGGAAACATGTTTATTCCATAATCTTCACAATATATTTTCACGTGATTGTGTGTTGAGTAAAGACGGGGTTTGGATTAGTAATCGAATTTAATGGACACTTACACTCGTAACTACAAATAACTATGATAGTGTCACTGAGTTACACACTTCAAAAAACTACAGCACACATAAAGTCTTCTGTCTTCATTAGCCGTTGCTTGGTAGCGGGTTTCAACGACGGACATTTCCCTTCCTCTCAGTTCCCGAACTGTCCCCGGCCTCGGTTTCACACTTCTCAGTATTGTAACTCTCAAAGTCAAAGTCACATTGCGACTGACGGTCAGTCAGTCTGTCTGTCTTAATGTCGAACCCCGGCTGGGGCTCATGACCAGATGTTACTTTTTAAATGAAAGTTACTGTCCTGTCCATGTGGGGCGCCCTCTTTGACAAGAGTGTAACTCTCAGATAACTCGACAACTGAAATATCAGTTACATAGTCCCCAGCACGGACCACGCAATAAAAACGTCTTTCATTATTGCATGTTTCCTTGTTGCCGGGAATAGGTGTCCACGGAACTGTTCCCCAGCAATGGTTATTCCACTATCGCTTGTTTACAGAGCAGTTACTTGACAATTGTTCGTCATGTCACGGTATTTACAATATTTAGTTTACACAAGAATTAATACAAACATAGAAAAGTGGATAGAATTAAAGTATATGAGCAATTTAAAGTTTTGACTGATCATAATTAAGTGTAAGGTCTTTATTAATTAAAAAAACTTAACAATGTTACTCATCCAGTCAGTAGATATGGTGCTTTTATTGGATGGCGCTTTGCAGAATTTACACTATATTGCAATCATTCATGTTACGAAACAAACCGCACTGCGGCAACAAATTTAAGAAGGACATTGGAAACTTAAAGTTGGCTAACAAAAGTAAACGGTTCTTAATCCGACAAAACTATTCTTGTAACAGGCCGTGGAGGCCCATAAGGTTGTAAGACGTCGTGGCTCTCACATTCTCCAGACATTCGGCTCACAGATGGCGGTGAGGTTAAGTAAAGCTATCCCTGTAACAGGCCGTGGAGGCCCATAGGAATGTGAGAAGTCGAGGCTCCCACATTTTCTAGACAATCGGCTCACAGATGGCGGTGAGGTTAAGTAAAGCTATCCCTGTAACAGGCCGTGGAGGCCCATTGGGTTGTGAGACGTCGAGGCTCCCAGATTTTCTAGACAATAGGCTCACAGATGGCGGTGAGGTTAAGTAAAGCTCTCCCTGTAACAGGCAGTGGAGGCCCATACGGTTGTGAGACGTCGAGGCTCCCACATTCTCTAAGACATTCGGCTTACAGATGGTGAGGTTAAGTAAAGCTATCCTTGTACCCATAGGAATGTGAGACGTCGAGGCTCCCACATTTTCTAGACAGATGGTGGTGAGGTTAAGTAAAGCTATCCCCGTAGCAGGCAGTGGAGGCCCATAGGGTTGTGAGACGTCGAGGCTCACACATTTTCTAGACCAGTGTTTCTCAACCTTTTTAAGCCCAAGGACCAGTAAAAGTCTGAACAATTTCTACGGACCACTATGTCATGTAGGCTTCTTTTTTTAAACCTATGCGGTATTACCAATATTTGGAACATACTGTGCCATTTTATAACATAATAAATCTAAAAGCATGTTTTGAATACATATGGAAACATAGTTAATTAAATTGGAAGTAAACCATTAGAAGTGGATTATTACTGAATAAAATTTTAATGTTTACTAACAAATAAAGAATATGATATAATTATGTTAGTACTTACTTTTAATGAGATTGTTGAGCCTGTCGGTCCTTACAGAGTTCCTGGATACCTGGCTCGATATTGATCAACTTCAGTCGAAGATCGGCACTCACACATAGACGATTTCTGTATTTTGTTTTTAAGTGAATGAGCGATGAAAATCCTTTCTCATAAAGCTAGGTTGTTGGAAACTGCATGACGATTTTCAATGCTTCTGATAATTCGGAAAATTCGCTTCTCACTGAAGGCGAGATCCAGAATTGGACGAAACCAGATCACGGAATTGCATTTTAAGCCAACCGTCACTTGAAAGCTCAACTGACTGTTCTTTTTTCGATAACGAAAGGTCGTTCTCGTGATTGTAAGCCTGAAATGGATTGCGAACCCACAGAAATTTCTCACAAAATTTATTCGGAAAATATGTTTCAACTATCTGTTTCACGGTTTTGAGGTGGTCCCAAACCCTTTTCAGAAACTCAGAATCAACAGAAATATCATTTTCCACTAAAAAGGATTCCAATGTTGGAAAAGGTGCAAATTGTCTGTCTTTTGCATAACTAATCCATAACACCAGTTTTTTTCGAATGCCTTTACTTTGTCGAAAGCATCAAGAACAGTTAAAGAATTTCCCTGAAGGGAGAAATTTGGTTCATTTAATTTAGGAAAAATGTCTGAAGGATAGGACAGTGCTGATAACCATGCTCCGTCAATAAGGAGTGAGGCAAAATCAGTACTGCGTTCCTTTACAAACAATAAAACTTCGTGCCTTAATTGAAATAACCTTGTTAGTACTTTGCCCCTAGAAAGCCAGCGAATTTCAGAATGAAGCAAAAGTTGTGCAATGTCTCCGCCCATTTCAATGCAGAATACGTAAATAGCCTGTTACTTAACGGTCGAGCCCTAATAAAACTAATCAGCTTTACACCGCTGTCTAGCACAGTTCTAAATCCTGGTGGCATTTCTTTGGAGGCCAACGCTTCCCTATGTATGAAACAATGTACCCAATTCATGTTCGGAGCTACTGCCTTAACCTCGGAAACAACCCCACTATACCTGCTGTAAGGGCGCGAGCTCCATCCGAACAGAAGCCCACAAATTTTTCCCAGAAACAACCCCAATGTGCCTGCCTGTAAGGGCACGAGCTCCATCCGAACAGAAGCCCACAAATTTTTTCCAGAAACAACCCCGCCATGCCTGCCTGTAAGGGCACGAGCTCCATCCGAACAGAAGCCCACAAATTTTTTCCAGAAACAACCCCGCCATGCCTGCCTGTAAGGGCACGAGCTCCATCCGAACAGAAGCCCACAAATTTTTTCCAGAAACAACCCCGCCATGCCTGCCTGTAAGGGCACGAGCTCCATCCGAACAGAAGCCCACAAATTTTTTCCAGAAACAACCCCGCCATGCCTGCCTGTAAGGGCACGAGCTCCATCCGAACAGAAGCCCACAAATTTTTTCCAGAAACAACCCCGCCATGCCTGCCTGTAAGGGCACGAGCTCCATCCGAACAGAAGCCCACAAATTTTTTCCAGAAACAACCCCGCCATGCCTGCCTGTAAGGGCACGAGCTCCATCCGAACAGAAGCCCACAAATTTTTTCCAGAAACAACCCCGCCATGCCTGCCTGTAAGGGCACGAGCTCCATCCGAACAGAAGCCCACAAATTTTTTCCAGAAACAACCCCGCCATGCCTGCCTGTAAGGGCACGAGCTCCATCCGAACAGAAGCCCACAAATTTTTTCCAGAAACAACCCCGCCATGCCTGCCTGTAAGGGCACGAGCTCCATCCGAACAGAAGCCCACAAATTTTTTCCAGAAACAACCCCGCCATGCCTGCCTGTAAGGGCACGAGCTCCATCCGAACAGAAGCCCACAAATTTTTTCCAGAAACAACCCCGCCATGCCTGCCTGTAAGGGCACGAGCTCCATCCGAACAGAAGCCCACAAATTTTTTCCAGAAACAACCCCGCCATGCCTGCCTGTAAGGGCACGAGCTCCATCCGAACAGAAGCCCACAAATTTTTTCCAGAAACAACCCCGCCATGCCTGCCTGTAAGGGCACGAGCTCCATCCGAACAGAAGCCCACAAATTTTTTCCAGAAACAACCCCGCCATGCCTGCCTGTAAGGGCACGAGCTCCATCCGAACAGAAGCCCACAAATTTTTTCCAGAAACAACCCCGCCATGCCTGCCTGTAAGGGCACGAGCTCCATCCGAACAGAAGCCCACAAATTTTTTCCAGAAACAACCCCGCCATGCCTGCCTGTAAGGGCACGAGCTCCATCCGAACAGAAGCCCACAAATTTTTTCCAGAAACAACCCCGCCATGCCTGCCTGTAAGGGCACGAGCTCCATCCGAACAGAAGCCCACAAATTTTTTCCAGAAACAACCCCGCCATGCCTGCCTGTAAGGGCACGAGCTCCATCCGAACAGAAGCCCACAAATTTTTTCCAGAAACAACCCCGCCATGCCTGCCTGTAAGGGCACGAGCTCCATCCGAACAGAAGCCCACAAATTTTTTCCAGAAACAACCCCGCCATGCCTGCCTGTAAGGGCACGAGCTCCATCCGAACAGAAGCCCACAAATTTTTTCCAGAAACAACCCCGCCATGCCTGCCTGTAAGGGCACGAGCTCCATCCGAACAGAAGCCCACAAATTTTTTCCAGAAACAACCCCGCCATGCCTGCCTGTAAGGGCACGAGCTCCATCCGAACAGAAGCCCACAAATTTTTTCCAGAAACAACCCCGCCATGCCTGCCTGTAAGGGCACGAGCTCCATCCGAACAGAAGCCCACAAATTTTTTCCAGAAACAACCCCGCCATGCCTGCCTGTAAGGGCACGAGCTCCATCCGAACAGAAGCCCACAAATTTTTTCCAGAAACAACCCCGCCATGCCTGCCTGTAAGGGCACGAGCTCCATCCGAACAGAAGCCCACAAATTTTTTCCAGAAACAACCCCGCCATGCCTGCCTGTAAGGGCACGAGCTCCATCCGAACAGAAGCCCACAAATTTTTTCCAGAAACAACCCCGCCATGCCTGCCTGTAAGGGCACGAGCTCCATCCGAACAGAAGCCCACAAATTTTTTCCAGAAACAACCCCGCCATGCCTGCCTGTAAGGGCACGAGCTCCATCCGAACAGAAGCCCACAAATTTTTTCCAGAAACAACCCCGCCATGCCTGCCTGTAAGGGCACGAGCTCCATCCGAACAGAAGCCCACAAATTTTTTCCAGAAACAACCCCGCCATGCCTGCCTGTAAGGGCACGAGCTCCATCCGAACAGAAGCCCACAAATTTTTTCCAGAAACAACCCCGCCATGCCTGCCTGTAAGGGCACGAGCTCCATCCGAACAGAAGCCCACAAATTTTTTCCAGAAACAACCCCGCCATGCCTGCCTGTAAGGGCACGAGCTCCATCCGAACAGAAGCCCACAAATTTTTTCCAGAAACAACCCCGCCATGCCTGCCTGTAAGGGCACGAGCTCCATCCGAACAGAAGCCCACAAATTTTTTCCAGAAACAACCCCGCCATGCCTGCCTGTAAGGGCACGAGCTCCATCCGAACAGAAGCCCACAAATTTTTTCCAGAAACAACCCCGCCATGCCTGCCTGTAAGGGCACGAGCTCCATCCGAACAGAAGCCCACAAATTTTTTCCAGAAACAACCCCGCCATGCCTGCCTGTAAGGGCACGAGCTCCATCCGAACAGAAGCCCACAAATTTTTTCCAGAAACAACCCCGCCATGCCTGCCTGTAAGGGCACGAGCTCCATCCGAACAGAAGCCCACACATGTTTCCCAGAAACAACCCCACTATACCTGCTGTAAGGGTACAACAACCCCACTGTGCCTGCCTGTAAGGGCGCGAGCTCCATCCGAACAGAAGACCGCACATTTTTCCCACTGGTTCCCTTTGTCTCTTATGAAATTATTGAGAGAGTGAAATATTTCTTCTCCAGTTGTTCGGGTTGACAAAGTTCTACAAAACAGAATATCGTCATGAATGTTGTTATCATGCGCATAACTTGCGTAGCTTGTTAACTGCGCATCATTTGCAACATCAGTATTCTCGTCTATTTGTAACGCATAATACGGGCTCATTCGATTAACTGAGATTCTACGTCTCCTGCCATATCGTTAATTCTGCGACCGACAGTGTCGTTTGAAATAGGAATGAAATCAGCATCTTTTAGTAACTTGTTGCCGAACATCTTTTGCAGCCGGAAGAAGTAAATTTTCGCCGATAGAATGAGGTTTCCCTGTTTCGGCTATGCGCAAACTTAAGAGGTAGAATGCTTCCAGTGCCTTGTTATTAAGCGAACCCATGACCGAAACTATATTTTGTCCACGATTTAATGTCCATAAGAGTCTCTGAAAAAAATTCAATTGGCTTACTTTTCATATCACAATGTTGAGTTTGTAAGTGTCGTCGGAGTTTCGCAGGCTTCATGCGCTCGGTCGGTAACACTTCATAACACAAAACACATTGAGGTCTCTGTTCACTTTCATCGCCATACCAAGCAAACCCGAATTCTAAATACGAATTGTCATATTTCCTACTGTATTTTTGTTTTGAACTGCTCGCTTCTTCGACTTTAATAGTACCATATTCACTCGCCGTTACAAAACGTGTTTCGCAGTTAGGGTTAGCATCATCTGTTTCGTTTGCTTTTCTTTTCAAAGTCCCTGTTCTAAGCCACTTTTCCATTTTTTAAAAATGATTCCGAAAAATATATAAAAACTGGAGTTAACTCACGACACACTTTGTCCAACTATCTCTTAGCGCTTATGAAGATATACGTGTACTGAGCGTTCGCTGAAAAAGGAAAACTTTCAGTAATACGTAAATAACAATAAACAACGAGCCATTGGTTGAAATGTGGATAGCACATGTTTCCTTCAAAACTAACAAAACAGCAAGGCAGAGCGGAAGCAATAAACACTGAATGTTGTTCACTGCAACTCTCTTTTATTATCCGTCTTTCTGCAGCTACCAATTATCGGCGCGGTCCCTCCTCTGAAGCTAGTGACAATGCAGTCACACCCTCATACCCTGGAAAACCCGGATTCTTCTCTGGTCATTGAAATGTTGATGGCATTTAGAAAGCTTGTTTTTTTTTTCAATATCCATTTTATTTCAACAGTTTTTACTTGCTTATTTACTTTTAATTTGTGTTGTTTGGATAATTTTTAATTTAATTTCATTTAAATCTGTTTGCGGACCACCTGTCCCATCATCGCGGACCACACGTTGATAAACGCATGTCTAGACAATCGGTTCACAGATGACAGTAAGGTTGTCAGGCTTACGCGGTGGCCGCCCTTTACTCCCCCCCCCAAGGAAGATTCCTGGTACTCATTTCTGTTAGAGGCAGAGTCGACCCCAGGGCCATAGTGCAGATGAAAGGATTAGGTCAATTGAAAAATCCAACGACCTCCTAGGGACTCGAACCCGTGACCTTCCGGTTTGAAGCACAGTTCCTCAACCAACTACCAGGACTGTGCAGGGCAAAATTGGACATATGGGCACCCTACGTTATATCGCCTTGAGCTTCTCAATCCTAGAGAAACCATACTCCCTGTTCATTTGCCCTCGTAAATCATCCTCAGCATCTTATTGTCACCTCAGAAAGGAAGTTACATCGCTAACATTGGGCCTACAGCCTGACCTTGAAGCACATAAACCGGAACTGTGTTGCAGACTTCACAGACAACGCCGAATACTGGCTGAAGGACTACGAGTCCCCTGACTTCCGGGACCAAGTAGCACGCCTGTGGGACCAGGTGCGGCCTCTATACCTGCAGCTACACGCTTACGTCAGGAGGAAACTGAGGGAAACTTACGGCGAGAAACTCGTCACGGCCCGTGGGCCCATACCGGCACATCTTCTCGGTAAGAAACTTCACGCCTGGCTTACTCAGTTTCATTGTGATGTGCACGAGCATGCGCACAGCTGTTGTGTCAGTAGCCGGAGCATCTCTGCTCCGTGTCCAGTCCATGTTACACCACCTAAGCTTAAGCTCACTGACACTGCGCCCGATTAACGTTGTCCTTATGTTTACGCCTCAGGTAACATGTGGTCTCAGACTTGGAACAACATTCTGGACATCTCCACACCCTACCCTGACAAGGAAGCTGTAGATGTCACTCCTCAGATGAAAAAGCAGGTAAAACACGTTAGTTGCCTCTATATGGCGTCAGCTATTTCACTATGAAGTGAGTGTAGTTTCCTCTACACGATTGGCTGATATTTGAATTTCATAAATCCTACTTCACTCCCTGTATGTCCTACTGAGTCACCGGAAACAATTCAGATGGATATCGCGCGTGAGTCACACATCCTCATCCCCAACTCTGCAGGCTCTGATGCCAGTGACTGGTTTCGATACTGTCACATATTTCCAACTGGATCCGCCTGTTCAAGCTCCTTTTCTCGTTGTACCTGATGATTGACACACATTCAGCTTCCAAAACGTCGTATATGTCAAATATACTCCAGACACATAATAATCTTATATAACTTATTTTGCCTACTGCTTTATACCCGTTCGACCCCTATTATCCTAAGCCAGCCAAAAACACTTATCACCAGTGTCCCCAAAGGTGGAGGGAGTGCTACATTTGCAGGGGTGGGGGGCGATCCGTGGGACCTCTTTCTGTGGTCTCAACATATCTCCTCTCTTCCAGCTTTGCGGTTGTCTGTCAAAAATCCACTAGAGAATATACTCAGACATTAATTACTTCACAAAATGTTCCTCAGACATAAAAACTTTACGTTAAAAGATGGGGGCACTCGATAGCTTAGTTGAGGCACTATGCTACAAACCTTAAGGTCACGGTTCGATTCCCGATAAGGCCACTGAATTTTTCAAATGACCTAATCCTTCCAGCCGCACTATGGCCCTGGGGTCGACTCAGCATCTAACAGAAATGAGTACCAGGAATATTCTTGGGGGTAAAGGGCGGCCCTTGATAAGCGTGAGAATCATTGGAACAGATAAGAGATTTGAGATTCTCACAACGGTCACTGGGATGTGACGCCGTGTAGTCTTATAAATGTTTACCAAAATTTCGGATGCATATACTACTTCCATGTTCGGGATAGACGGTCGTCCTGCTTGCTTGGAATGTTCTTCTCCTTCGAAACGTCCGTAAAATTTACCAGAGTGCATGGCGTAATGTCCAAGAAGAGTATACTTTTAATAGAACGGCCATTCTGGATACCGTAGCTAGAGACTGGAGCTGTAAGAATATTTTCCGTTGAAATTCCGCTGGGCTCTCAAGTCATGTTAGTTAGCTGTAGCATTTGGTGGTACGGAAAGTAAAGGGCTACATAATATTGGGGAGGTCCACTGGTGTTGGCAGAGAGAGGGCAAGCCATGAATCTGTCCTCTCCCCCTTGAAATTTTGGAAGTAAATAAATAACTGAAAAAAGAAACATACGAAATAATTATATCATAAAGTACGGCCGCGCCATAGCTCAAGAGGTTAGTCGCTGGCTTCCCACCGCGGCGGCCCGGGTTCGATTCCGGGTCTGGTCTAGTGGGATTTGTGGTGGACGAAGTGGCGCTGGGGCAGGTTTTCTCCGAGTACTTCGGTTTCCCCTGCCAATCTTCATTCCACCAATTGCTCCACAATCACCCTCGCCTATCATCTGGGGCTGGTACAATAGGCCAGAAGTGGCCGCAGTACAAGGGACTTAGTCCCACCCCACAAGCAATAAAATGCCCCAGCGGGATCATTAAAAGCGGCCTTTTTTATATTCCTGTTACTTCCACTGGAGCATAGGGCATCCGTGAAACGCTTCGTTTCACTTCAGTTCCTTAATCTATAAAAAGTGACCTTAAATTGTTTAATTGCTTGTTCCGAATTTTTTCGGCGCTCTTCCCTTATTCAGGGAGCACGCGGTAGCGCAGTTGGTTGAGACACTATGCTACAACCCGGAATGTCGCGGGCTCGAGTCCCCATGAGGTGGATTTTTTCAATTGACCTAATCCTTCCAGCCGCACTATGGCCCTGGGGTCGACTCAGCTTCTAACAGAAATGAGTGCCAGGAATCTCCCTGGGGGGTAAAGGGCGGCTGGCGCGTAAAGCTGACAACCTTACCGCCATCTGTGAGCCAACACTCTGATAATGTGGGACCATCAACATCTCACAACCCTATGGGCCTCCACGGCCTGTTGCAGGGATAGCTTTACTTAACCTCACCGCCATCTGTGAGCCGATTGTCTAGAAAATGTGGGATCCTCGACGTCTCACAACCCTATGGGCTTCCACCACGGCCTGTTACAGGGATAGCTCTACTTAATCTCACCGCCATATGTGAGCCGCCTGTCTAGAAAATGTGAGAGCCTCGACATCTCACAATCCTATGGGCCTCCAAGGCCTGTTACAGAGATAGCTTTACCTTTACTTCCCCTCATGCCGGAAGACACCTGGAGGGCACCCATGCATAGGCTTACCTTATGGTAATAAAAAAAGAGCGAGAGTTGCATCCGCTGCATCTGAGCCTAGCAAAACTTACCATCTGGTGGCTGGTTCGCGAACTAACACCTGCTGCATGAACAGTTGCATCTGAGCCTAGCAAGAGTTACTGATCATCTGGTGGCCTGTTCGCGAGCTAACACCCGCTGTACTTGAACTTGCGCAGGGATACACCCCGGTCAAAATGTTCAGACTGGCCGAGGAATTCTTCACGTCACTGAACCTGAGCGCGATGCCACAGAGCTTCTGGGAGCGCTCCATCCTGCAGAAGCCAGAGGGCAGAGAACTCATCTGTCACGCCTCCGCCTGGGACTTCTACGACGGCAAGGACTTCAGGTACATGAGCATGAACTAGGTGGTTGGCTTAGCGGCAAAACTGTAGTTGTTTGTTTTGAATCCTGGCTGTCGCACCCAACAATATTGTCTGAGGTTTGATTTACCTCAGCCACTCCAGGTACATCCCAGGACACGATCGGTTTCTTCCACGCCCTTAGCAATTCGTTATCATACATTCATTCCAAGTTACATACTCAGAGTTACTGACTGCCAATAAATGGACCATAAACTCAACATACCAGACCAATCAGTTCATTAGCTATGCCTATAACAATATAACTGTAACGTTATCAAGTGACTCTTTAGACAGACAATTCAAAGTGTATAAGTAAATGCATAAGAAAATTAACAAAATATTCACGAATTATCTGAGGTCAAGGTGAAGTCAGCTGATCAGGGTGACTCCGCGGTCTAAGGCATGAACTGTCTTCGTCCACTCGAATACCGGTGTCGTGGGTTCGAATCCCACTTGACCCATGGATGTCTATGTGCGTTTATTCTGTTTTTGTTCTGTCCTGTATGCAGGTACAGGCCTTGCGACGGACTGATCCCCCGTCCACAGAGTCTAACCGACTGTGTATAGGAGTAAGAAATTGAAAAAGCGATCAAGGTCCAACAGAGGACTGTAGAGTCGTTGATGAATTGAAGGCGAAGTCGTCTCTATACTTAATTAAAATATATGAAATATTGGAGGTATATCTCCATATATTCTTAATCTTGGCTCAGATAACTTAAACTATCAGCTTCACGGCCCGGCCTCTTTACTTCAAGGGAGTCACCGGTATCCGTTGGAGAGGAGGTTAGGTGGGCCCCAGATGTGGTCTGGAAGCTATGGAAAACAGAAAAATAATCTCGCCAATGCCGAGAATCGATGAGCGATTCCTAGTTTCCTCAGGCATTACACGAGAAAAATAGAGGAAGAAAATCTGTATACCTTGACACCTATCGAGAAACAAAATATCGAAAAATGTCAAGGCTTAATGGGGAGAGCCGTTCTGAAGCACTCGTTCAGACAATGGTCTTTTGGGACATGACGCCGTGTAGTTTCTTGCAGGCAGTTACCAAGTTTCCGAGGAGCTTTTCAACCCCCATCTTCACAGATATACCCTGAAGATAGAGGTGGCAAATTTCTCCGAGATTCCTGGTGTCTGTCTAGCACAGCACGGTTTCATAATCCCTTATTATACCTGTCCGCTTTGATAACCTCAATTCTCACGTACTGACACGTTACTGCGCAGGATCAAACAGTGCACTAGGACCGATATGAGCCACCTGTTCACGGCTCACCATGAGATGGGCCACGTGCAGTACTTCATCCAGTACAGAGAACGGCCTCTAGTCTACAAGGAGGGAGCAAATCCAGGTATAAATCACAAATATTTCGTACTTTTTCACAGGATAAAACAATGCACGAGAGTCGACATGGACGACCTCTTCACGGCTCACCATGAAATGGGCCACGTGCAGTACTACCTTCAATATAGGCACCAGCCACGCGTGTACAAGAGGGGCGCCAATCCAGGTACTGTCAGTAGGCAGACCATATAGCGTCGAAATGTAGAATGACACAAATATTATGTTTCTGGACATTATCAATAGTCCTGTTCTTATTTAAAAACGCAACGTTTCGGGGACTGGATTGTCTCCGTCTTCAGGTAAAACTTAACTCAGTTGGACCCAATCGACAGAGCTCGTTCCTATCGCCGGACACCTGTACCAGAGCTAGAGCCAGAACCAGAGTTACTTTACTGCCAATCAGTCCGTCTTGGCGACAAGCCCCTTGAGACTCACGACCAGCATTTTCTTTTTTAACGAGGTTATAATCCTGATGGATTTGTCGTTCACAATGTCGTTGCTGCAGGTTCTCGACAGTGCAGTCGTTCTCCGGTTCGAGCCCCTGGGACTCGTGGCCACATTTTACTGTCTCAGATTCGAGATCCCCAAACCTGGAGGGCTATGTCCCCTTATTTATATCTCCAAGGGACAGAGTGACCCGGTTATACCCAACTGTACCAATACCAGATGGGGTATACAAGCCAAGCACAGCACAGACCATCTGCAAGAGCTAAGACAGAACATTAGAAACCCCACAAGTATGAAGCCTTGTAAGATGACAGATGAATTTGAAAGGATTTGAAAGCAAGAGCCCGTGATATTCCGTTGTTTTCCTGAAGAGGAAGAGCACGGAATCCTCAGGCAGGATATTCAGTGTGCTGGTCATGAAGGTCATGTCTAGACATCCATGTGACGTAGTGTCAGCGACTGAACTGCTGAACAGACTGCTTAAAAATTCAATATGGGATTTCACTTAAGCGTGGGAAGCCAACTCCAATTGTCTGCCGTACCTACCCGGTTTAACTAGGACTGCATACGTACTTTCACATATCGGCCACAGATAAGCTTAATAAACTGCAAAGCACGCCACTGGTAATTTCGTGTATAAAATTATGGAGTTTTCGTTTGGATTGTGATGTTTGTTCCATCAACATATAAAAAAATGTATCTCCAACTCTTTCTCGGTCTACCTCTATTTGTTTTCCCCATTGTGTTCACAATACAGAGTTAGGTTTGGTAATCTGTTTCACTACATTCATTCTATACAGTTATTTTCCAATTTTCGTTACAATCGCCTGTCTTCCACTACGCTTACAACTACACTACAAATAAGATGTGATAATGCTCACGGTCATGGGTCATGCTCAAGAGCCACGGAGCTGCTCCCTTCCACGTAGCGTACTACGCGCCTCGTTAGTATCCGTGACGCCCCCACGTTTCCACTTTATGAGGGTCGCCTAGCAACAAACCCTCCACATGCACTACTGTCCTGCCAAAGCCCATCTCCTCAGTCTCCTCTCATGTCTTACCTTCCTTCTGCGTGCCAACTTTCCCAAGCTGCCGTTGCGATCTAGAACTGAGTCTTCCTGTTGGGAGTTTTACTTTTAGTTTCGCGTTTATAACCTTCATCTTGGTGTTTCCTTTTCGTTCATTCTTATCAGGTGTCCATATCATTTTACTCTGTTATATATTAATTTGGCATGCACTGTCTTCGCTCGCTCGGAAGCCGGGATCGTGGGTTCGAATCCAACTCAGGGCATGGATTTTTGTGTCCGTTTTTCTGTGTTTGTGTACAGGTAGAGGCCTTGCGACGAGCTGATCACCCGCCCAAGGAGTCCTACCGTATATCTAAGATCTAGTGAAACCGAAGTGAACGGAGAGTTTCATGGAAGTAGGCCTAGGCCCAAATGAGTGTTGTAGCGCCAATGAAAAAAAATATATATATATTAATTTACTTTCCAAGGCATTTATTTTAAAAATTATTACGATTTTGAGTAAATTACTGCTGGCCTTCAACAGCACAGTCATTCTTGATTCCGTGCCCGGCAGGAGCCATGACCATACATGACTTCCCTCTAATTTTAACTTCGTTAAAAATGAGAATATGTGTATAGTCTGCAACTGTAGCGCTCTAAAGGGCTGCGAAATAATTATAACAATCTGTTCGTTATAACGTGTAAGCAAGTAAGTGTTGGATCAGGGAGTTTTCTAGCTGTAGAAATCTTTCTGCAGGCTTTCACGAGGCAGTTGGGGACGTAATGTCTCTATCCGTCTCGACGCCCAAACACCTGCGAGAGATCGGTCTGTTGGAAGACGACGCGTCGGCAGGTGAAGACTACGAGGCAACCATCAACTATCTATACCTACAGGGACTGCAGAAAATCGTGTTCCTCCCGTATGCTTATCTGACCGACTTGTGGAGATGGGACGTCTTCAAGGGCAAGATTACAAGCGAAAACTACAACTGTGAATGGTGGAGACTCAGGTATGTTCCAAAGCACGATTTAACTCTGAAACTGACGGCGCGTAATGAGAGGTGATCTGCTCCCTCTCTGTCTTTTCGTATCTATCCATTTATGTGCCTATATATTATACAGAGCATCCAATCAAGGAGGAAACTTCGCAACACCGCTGATCGGGCCCAATATTCCTCATAGATGGCTGTTGTAACTGTAACTGCATGCGTTTATCAGAGAAAATGACCCATTCTGCTATCAGCAGTTAACAACAGCAATCTGTGAGGAATCTTGGGCCCGGTCAGCGGTGTTGCGAAATTTCCTCTTTAACTGAACGCACTGTACATACATATATCCATTCCAGTTTATTTAGTTGCCGGTCACAGTGGCCGCACGGTTTAAAGCATGAACTGTCTTCGCTCGCTCGGATGCTGGGATTGTGGGTTCGAATCCCACTCAAGGCACGGATGTTTGTGTGTGTTTATTCTGTGTGTGTTATGCCGTATGTGAAGAAAAATGATTACGGAACTGAATAAGAGGCTTGGACCTTGAATGGTTTGGAAGAGCCATTGTAAAAACGATATTTAGTCAGAGGGGTAGCTCAGTCCGCCACAGCGGCGGGTTACAGGCTGAACGGCCCGGGTTCGATTCCTTGCGAGGAGATCTTTCTCTTCTGCACAGAATCCAGCCCGACTCTGGGGCCCACCCAGAATCCTATCCAATGGGTACAGGGGGCGATTTCGGCGGGGGTAAAGCGGCCAAGTCGTGAAGCTGACCATTCACCTCTATCTACTGCCGAGGTCGAAAATGGTGGAGCTATACCTCCACTCCCCCCATGTTTCTTCATGGTCTATTGCTTAATTAAATAATTAAGAACAAGTATAACTTACCTTACCTGGGACTTATGTGCATTTCGGAGATTCTGGGTTCCTCAACGTCAGCGCATAGGTCTTATTGTTTCTTTCTTCTTCCAGAGAGAAATATCAAGGAATTGAGCCTCCTGTGGATAGGACAGAAGAAGATTTTGACCCCGGAGCAAAGTACCACATCATTGCTAGCGTCCCGTACATAAGGTAAATAATACTTGACTATTCTTGCTAAAGAAGCATAGTCCTTCCCAAGAAGCTGACAGTAACTCAGCTAATCAAATGAATATTCCATAGTGGAGTCCAGGGCGAAGCTGATGGTAGCCCAACTAGTCAAGAAGTTTCCCATCTTTTATGCAAAGGTTCTTCACCCTCTATCCGCTAAAGTTGGCACTAACTTCGCAGACAAGCGGCATTCGCTCGATCGATATAGTTCACTTGCGGACTAAAAGCCACGGAGTTTTTTAAAGTTATTCATTTGTTTAGTCTATGGAATATGGTGTAAAATCCACGTCGAATAACTTATGATTCCTGAACTTGTGGACTAATCTCTGTAAGTCACATTCCCTTCGATGTTTACAAAGACACAAGGGGATTTGTGATATGTTCAAGCAAATGACTAAGTCGTGGTTAAGCAATTGAATCCACAGGACCATGATTGCAGGTACTTCGTGAGCTTCGTGATACAGTTCCAGTTCCACAGGGCTCTGTGCGAGAAGGCGGGACAATTTGACCCCAACGACCCGAAGAAACCTCTCCATGAGTGCGACATCTACCGAAGCACCGAGGCCGGAAACCTTCTGGGGTATTGTATATCGTAGCTTCTATCGATTACAACCTATGGCCTGTTACAATTCAGAATTATTTTCTGAAAGTATTAATTTTATGGACTTCTGGTACGATGCCCTGAATGGGGAATCAGTCAGTCGCAAGCCCGCTACCTACATGGAACAAAAGAGAACGAACGTGGATAAACAACGATTCCCTGAGTGAGGTTCGAAATTACGAGTCCAGTGCTCGATATGCCGAGGGCATTAAGCAGCTTGTAATGTACAGTCACCGAAATCCTCACTTGACCTCCACTCTCATATTCCAACAGTTGCAATGTAGCATAACACGGACGCCATGGAGGGATCAATTGCTGTCTCCACTTCCGTATTTGAGAGAAAGCGAACTAAAGGCTGATAAGACAGCGGTGTGACGCATGAGGGAAGCGCCCATGTGTCAGTATACATTGTTCCAACGGCACATTCGCCGTTTTGCTTTCCTAAGCATCTCTGATTCTTAGCGGCCTCCATAGTCTAGGGGTAACGTTCCCACCTCATGACTCAAGGTACGCGGGTCCAAACCCGGCGGAGGTCGTGGAATTTTTTTAAGGGCGGGAAAATTCAGGGAACAAGTCCTCCGAGAGGGACTTCAAGCCGTGTCGTAGATTTACGGAACGTAAAAAATCCTCATGTCTCTAGGAGACCTCTGAGCAAAATTAGGCAACATATTTCCCGCCCAAGTAGTTTCCAATGCCTCTGGTAGATAGGGGAAATATCAGGTACCGAGGGCCGACCTCGTTGGCTGAACGGGGCTGATAGCACGCACCAGTACCGGCAGGGTATGGCGACAGTAGAAATTAAAGGAGGACGCACAATGGACCAATAACTGGTCTAAGTTCATGGGGAAACCCACCCCCTCTAATAATAATAATAATAATCTCTGATGCTTGACAGTTTCATAAAGGTAGAGCTATCCCTGTAACAGGTCGTTGAGTCCAACAGGGGAGTGAGACGTTGAGGCTCCCATGTTTTCTAGACAATCGGCTCGCATGCAGCGGTAAGGTTAAGTAAAGCTATCGTGTAACAGGCCTTGGAGGCCAATAGGGTTGTAAGACTTCGAGGCTCCCACACTTTTTAGACAATTGGCTCGCAGATTGCGGTAAGGATGTCAGCTTTACGCGCTGGTCCGCCGCCTTTTACCCCTAGGAAAATTCCTGGTACTTAACTTTGTCGACCCCATGGTCATAGCACGGCTGGAAGGATTAGATCAATTGAAAAATCCAATGACCTCATAGATAATCGAAACCGTGACCTTCCGGCTAGTGGCATAGTGCCTCAATCAACAACGCTAGAAAGTTTGTTAATGCCAATGAGAGTTCATGTACTATTGTGGTCTTTTCCAACTGTTGACGGTATAGTCTTGTTACCAAGGTTTCGGAGGAATATGCTGCTTCCATTGTCAGGATAAGAATTATTGCTGTGAATTTTTTTGTGGTTTATCTCAGGACGCTGTTAGTAACTACACTAAATAGCGCAGAATAGAGAGATGGTAGATTAATGACAAATTTCTAAGGTTTTAGAAGAAAGCGGTCAAGGTGTAGCCGAGGTATTACCGGTATTTCCCTGCAGGCGCACAGGAAAATCACGAGAACACTCAGATCAGGATAACCGGTGTTTCGAACCGAACAAATAATAAACCACAGCGTCACCCCTATGTCACCTCATTTGGTTCCGTCGTGAAGTTGGAGACAGCATGTATGTGCGAAACGTTTGCGATCACCTGACAGGCTACAAGCTGACGCGAATGTACAGTACCTTATGACGTAACATTACAGGAAGATGCTGCAGATGGGATCCTCGAGGCCTTGGCCTGACGCGATGGAAGTGCTGACAGGACAGCGCGACATGGATGCCACGGGACTGCTAGACTACTTCAGTCCCCTCGCGGACTGGCTGGAGAGGGACAACAGAGAGTCTGGAGAAGACATCGGCTGGGAGCCCACAGAGAAACGTAAGGACACGCGTCCGAGGCCTGTCAATTAAAGGAGACGTGGAACAGTTATACTGCGACTGTTCCGGACGCAACCCGCACTTCAAACTTAAGCTGTTCATTCTTTTTGTTGCAGGTTGCGTGCAGACCCAGGAGGAACTGGGCTTTGAGGAAAGCGATGACGACAGGAGAACTGAGATGCAGACAGACGAGCCACGTAGTGAGGAAGTATAACGTTAATGCAAGAAACCCTAGAATAGCATCTGTTTTGAATGTATTCACTGTCGCCTAGTGAGGAACTCACACTAAATTCAATCTTTTTTTTTTTCTAAATGCTCAATTTTGTCAAGTTGTTATATAACGCGACTCTTGTACATGTTTTAGCCTATTTGGCCATCAGGAGATGCAATAAACATATTACAGAAATTGCTGCATTCTTGGTCGTAACTCGTGGCATGTTTTCCTAATTTTATGATTATTTATACAAGGTTAATCAACTCCGTCCGGTGTGACTTCTGTCTCTCTCCTTCTTGATCTTTCATCCTTAACATGTTTCGGTCCGAGCGACCATCTTCAGAAGGACACATCAATACAGGCGGAAACTGCTATTACAATGTGTTCGGTCAGTATCAATACTTACATACAGTATCATCACAATGCCATGAATATAAAATCTGACCCTTTAACATATACAGCGATGTGCATGAACACATTAAAATATTTATAAATTATTATAATTAGTGTATTTACAAGTTTGGTCTAAAATTTCTGTTAAATTCTAGACCCAATTTGGTTCGTGTCCTTCATACTGCCTCTCTTTAAGGGAAGATGAGTCTCTGCCGCGCCGTGGTTCCGCTGTCTGACGAATAGGACTCTTAGTGTGTCCACTTGTTCGGGCCGCGCTAACCTAACCTTCATACTGCCTCTCTCTAAAGGAAGATGAGTGTCTGCCGCGCCGTGGTTCCGTTGTCTGACGAATAGGACTCTTAGTGTGTCCACTTGTTCGGGCCACGCTAACCTAACCTTCATACTGCCTCTCTCTAAAGGAAGATGAGTGTCTGCCGCGCCATGGTTCCGTTGTCTGACGAATAGGACTCTGCAAATATATTATGGGTAATTAATTTTTAATTCGCTAGTGGGGGTGGAGTCCAGCTGGGTCCACTCGGCACAGCGGCCACTGATTGGCCTATTGTAGCCTGCCCCGGGTGATTACGATGATGGAGAATTTGGTGGAATGAAAATTTGCTGGGGGAACCGAAGTACTCGGAGATAACCTGCCCCAGCGTCACTTTGTCCGCCACAAATCCCACTTGACCAGACCCGGGATCGAACCCGGGCCCCCGCAGTGAGAAGCCAGCGACTAACCGCTTGAACTATGGCGCGGCCTATATTATGGGTATAATACAGTATTTCCACAGTGTTGTATCCGGCACCTGGAATCGATGTCGTATCCCAGTAGCAAGAGAGGTTAGCAAGGGCGAGCGGTTCCCTCGGGAGTCAATACGGGGTGGCTTCAAGTAACAGCAGAGGTAGAGCTAGGTGGTTTAATGTACAACTATTAAAATGCAATGCTTACAGGGAAATGTACAGTTAAGACAACAGTTTTGCACACTGCCTACGCCTGGGCAGCCACCGACTTCCTCTATCAGACAATCCGTCCTCACGGATCGTAGACTGTCGTGATCGAAACAGCGTCTTGTAACGCCCAAGCGGGGGGGGGGGATATATTACTTCCTCCTTAAGTCTCTAATAACGTCATACATTGCATCAGCCTAAAACTTCCAGAACATTCTCTTGCTTACAGTATGTGCGTCCCTCCTGGACTTTGATTGAACTTGACAAAATTTATGAGGCAGGAGAGTGCACGATTGTCACTGTCTTCTAGTTGAAAACAAGTACGTTTTGGTATGATAATACGAGTGAGAGGTCGAGTTACAATCTTTTAATATTTCGTCATATTATAGTCTCTTCCTCATTTCATGTACTTAAAGTAGTTATTTTAATTGTGCACTTTCCTTCATTTTTAAGAATCTCACCTTGCAAAAATCCCTATTAAGTCAGTTACCTTATACAACAGCTCACTACGTACTAGGTGTTCCCTATATAGATATTAATATAACCCAGTTTATACCAGGTATTCCCATATACAACTCTGGCATAATACATATACAACAATAGTCCCGATTTTATTTAAATTCTAAATTTTATCAGTCACACTGGACGGAGTTGATTAACCTTTTATAATGCTGCTTGTGTGACGGACCTGGATGAACCAAATCAAATTTATGATTTAGATTTAAAGATCCGAGCTATAATTCAATGTATGCACACCGGGTGATTGTTCTCGTAATAGTGATTTGTGACGGGCATATATTGATGTTGCTTTTAATGCAGCTGCATGGTTATTTACTTTTGTGGTGATGTGTACGTTTCCTTCCGTCATGCCGTCTGTAGATGTTATGAACATTCTGTAGAGTTTGTTCTGTCCTGTACAGGTCGGATGGGGTGTGTGTGCTGCTATCTACTATTTTTTTTTATTGCTAGTGGGGTGGGACTAAGTCCCCTGTACTGCGGCCCCTTCTGGCCTATTCTACCAGCCCCAGATGATAGGTGAGGGCGATTGTGGAGCAATTGGTGGAATGAAGATTGGCAGGGGAAACCGAAGTACTCGGAGAAAACCTGCCCCAGCGCCACTTTGTCCACCAAAAATCCCACTTGACCAGACCCGGGATCGAATCCGGGCCGCCGTGGTGGGAAGCCAGCGGCTAACCGCTTGAGCTATGGCCCGGCCTATCTACTACTTAGTCCTTGTAATTTTTCAAATATCAGGTTATTTTTTAATGTAATGTGTCGTTCATTTTAAGCTTGTTTTTACTGATTTTTCTTATGTGGCATTTTTCTAATGTGTCTAGTTGCAACAGAATGCTACAATATTCAAGTTATATTCGTTTTAATGACAATTGAAATTTGCCATTTTGATAATAAAATAAGAAAGAGAACATCTGTATATTTTCCCTTCCTGCTGTTATGTATTACAGGGAGACAGCATAAGAATGCCGTGAGAATAGCACAAGCGCAAGGGATGCCATTTGGTGGCTGTGCCGCTGATGTGACTCCCTCGGTATTTCTTTGTCATCCATTTTAGGTCAAAATGCTTTACTGAGCACTGTGTTTTATACTATTGGATTTCAGACTCTCACAGCTTTGACTATGAACAGTTCTATCCTCTGAGATGTAACACCGTATAATCCGGTAAAAATTCACTGATATTTCGGAGAAACATGCTGCCTCCGTTTTCAGGGTCAAATATGCGAGGGACAGTCAGTAAACAGTCCACAAATGGAAGTAAAACAGCTGTAATGGAAGAAATAGGTTTTCTGTGTGTATCACTAGGTAGCAGCACAGTCCAGCTTCATGACAGTCTAGGTAGCAGATATGTATGCGCATGTTCAGATGCTGATTTCAGTAGTCAAAATGGCGACCGTGCTTGACGAGTGTAATAACGAAAAGCAGCGCTCTGTTGTGCGCTTTTTTTGTGTGGGCAAAATGACTCAATGCGAAGGATATTCATAAAGAAATGTTTCCTCTTTATGGAAGTGTTTGCCGCGTAAAGCGGTTCACAACTGGGTGGCAAACGTTTCGCTGATGAGGAACAGACTGAAACGGCAGTGCGGAAGTGGCTGTGACAACAGTCAAAAGACTTCTATGCTGCGGGTTTGTTCGCACTGGTAAAGCGCTGGGAGATGTGCATCAGTGTTCATGGAGGATATGTCGAGTAATAAATATTTCTTTTCTCCAGGCTCGAATATCATATGTTTTATATCCATATGTGACTTATTTACTCTCCTCGTACATGCTAAGCAAGTAACGAGCCAGTAGCGAAGTTGAGTCAAGTTTCCTGTTTCTTGCATACCTCGAAGATGGAGGCACTACGCTTCTTCAAAATGGCAGTAAACTTCTACCAGACTACAGGGCGTCAAATCCCAAAATAGTGTATTGGCACTCGTTTTGTTTTCAGATATTTTAATTTATGCTCTTCCGGCAAAGGAAGATATATTTTACACTCGTTCAAAACTGCAGACAAAATTTGAAACCTCTGCACAGAAATGGCGGACAAATGATGAGAACGGAATTGTGCAGCCGCCTATCCTGAGGGCTCAAGGTTCTAGAGCCTTCAAGCTGACGATGAGGTTAAATTTACTTTCGGGCACAACATGGCCGCGTTGCGTATTTATGCTGAAGTTCTGGGTTCAGTTCCCCACAGCGAACACAGACGTATTGTGTGGATTCTGCGCTTAGGTCTTTGTGCTGTGTGGATATGGTCACTATTACCGACGTTTCGGAAGTACCTACGACCCCCCCCCCCAAATTTCACAGTCGATGCGAATGGACAAGTGTCCACGTATATATGAAAATTTTGGCCCAGCGCACCCAGAGGGAGGCAGGGGTCCTGCCCAACAATGGGCAAGGAAACGCCTTCAAAAAGGCCGTGTGATCGAGTCTTACGTGTCTACTCTCCCTATTGGCCAGGACAGCTTTCCAGCCCCCCCCCCTCCCGCAACCGTGGACCTCTTGGACCAAACCTTTTATACACCCACATATTCATCCGCCCTACTCACTTCGAACATGATGACGGAGCCATCATGTACGTGCGAAACGCAGATAATACTGTCCACATCTGTAGAGTACAAAGACCCAATGCACATGAAATGTGACCCATCGTGATGTTTGAAGATCATAAAAAAGTTATATATATATATATATATTTGGGGTTTAGTGGGGGTGAAGATTAAAATTGTGGTCTTCTGGGTTATGATAACATGTAGTCTCTTAGGTGGGTAACAAAATTTCGGAGTAACATAATGCCTCCATCTTCAGGGTAGATATGTAAGGAAGAGAGTTGATTCGCGTTCCCTTCCTGTAGAAGCTGGATACAGTAAACCCTCGCTAATCCCGATTAACTGAGGGCCGAAAGGTCGCCCAGATTAATGAAGAAAAGTAGCCCTTAAAGACAAAAAAAACTTAGAAAACAAATAAGCGGAAAATTTAATAATATAGGCAGTATTGATGAAATAAATAAAATAATATCATTGTAGAAATTTCTTCCTCTGTCAGAAGCTGCAATCCAGGGTCTCCTTCATCCAGCTGAATCCAATCTTGGTTACTTTCTGCATGGTTTCAGTCCCTTCAGCTGCCCTCAACACAGTCTGAAAGTCCTCATGCTCTAACCCTTCTTGTTCCTAAATCCCACCCGTCTTTTTAAAGTATGTACTCAATTGCGAACAGAATTTTTCATATTTCGATCCGGATTATCTGTTACCGAATTAGTGAGTTTGTGCTGTATATGAGATCTTAGGATGGAGGCGGCACGTTTCTCCGAAACGACGGTAGTCCTACTGGCTTATAAGACACAAAACACTGTCTCTCGTGATGCTAAACTTTTAACCCACTGCACTATAAGGAGTCAACTGTTTCATATCCCTAAACAATTATTCAAAATATCAGCATTAAAGTCTTTCCTTTTGACGCTGGAACTACTCACCTCCACCTAGTAATGAGGATAAGAATGCGTGGAAGTATTCCTCAAGTTCCCCATTCGTCTTGGTCGTGTGTCGCTTCAGTAAGCTCGGGAACAGCTTCACCGTACCCACGCCGGTCATCCTCGGTAGCTGGAAGTTGAAGGCAACGGTTTATCCCCTGGCATAAGGAAACGGCCTCCATTCGACCCCTCACATGGACCCACTACAACAACCCACTCCTCAGTTTCATACCTATTTGTGACCTGTTTACTGACTCTCCTTCGTGCATATTTTCTTTTTATATTGCCTAGCAAGAAGTAACAAAGAGAAATCCGAACTCTTTGCAAAACATTTTGCCAACATATTTACTACGCATAATGAGGGAAGAGACCAAAAAATAGAATAAAACTTAGCAGCTCCCATAGAACCACAACAAACTCTAACGATTACCACCCCGAAGGAAATTAAAGAAGTGATCAAATCTTTGGGTTTAAAAAAACACCCGGACTAGACCAAGTCACACCAAAAATGCTAAAGGAACTCCCAAAAAAAGGAACAGTACTATTAACCTACATCTTTAATGGAATAATAAAAATGTCCTACTGGCCTAAATAGTTTAAAATCTCACAAATAATCACGAAAACTAAACCAGGAAAGGATCCAACAGAAATCACTTCACACCGCCCAATCAGCATCATATCAGCGACATCCAAAGTTTTTGAAAAACTTATACCTAGAAGAATAAACAAAGACTTGAGGCCAGAAGAGTGGATTCCACACCACCAATTTGGATTTCGTCAAGGCCACTCTACCTTACAGCAGATTCATCGAATAACAAATATCGTCAACAAAGCCTCAGACGACAGAAGCTACTGTACAGCACTGTTCTTAGACGTCAGCCAGGCTTTCGACAGGGTGTGGCATAGTGGTCTGCTATACAAGATCAAACAAATCCTTCCACCACCATATTTTAATATTCTTAAATCCTACCTAAGTGACCGGAAGTTTCAAATAAGAGTGGGAAACGAAAAATCTGAACCACAATCGATAAAAGTAGATGTGCCACAGGGCAGTGGCCTTGGTCCAACTTTTTTTTTTTTCATTGGCGCTACAGCCCTCGTTTGGGCCTAGGTCTACCTCCAAGAAACTCTCCGTTTCACTTCGGTTTACTACATCTTGGACATACGGTAGGACTCCTTGGGCGGGTGATCAGCTCGTCGCAAGGCCTCTACCTGTACACAAACAGAAAAACGCACACAACCATCCATGCCCTGAGTGGGATTCGAACCCACGATCCCGGCTTCCGAGCGAGCGAAGATAGTGCATGCCTTAGACCGCTCGACTACCGTGACCGGCCGGTCCAACTTTATACACTATTTACACCTGACCTACCCACTTCCTCAAATATAACTCTTGGAACATCTGCCGATGATATAGCTATACTGTCAGCTAACAAAGACCCAGAAAGAGCAGCAACAGACCGTCAACATCACCTTAGATCATTATAAAATTGGTTCGAGAAGTGGCGTATCAGAATAAATGAAAACAAGACTTGCTACATAACTTTCACCCTACGAAAAAAGCCGACACCTGACATATACATCAGTGATATCCAAATACTACGCAAAGCAGAAATAAAATACCTAGGTATGACTATAGACAGCAAGTTAACATGGAAGCAGCATGTAGTCAAGAAACGAAAGCAAGGAGACTTAACCATTGAAGAGTTAAACTGGCTGATAGGCAGAAAATCAAAGCTAACAGTTGAAAATAAAATTCTGATCTATAAGACTATAATCATACCTATTTGGTCGTACGGCCCGGAATTATGGGGCTGCGGCAGTAAATCTAATATAGCATTAATACAGAGAGGCCAGTCTAGGATCCTACGAATGACAGTAGACACGCCACGGTATGTCTCCAATGCAACACTGACACCGATCTCGGTATATCTTCCGTACAAGACGTCATCGAACAAAAAAGCAACAGACATAACAACAAAATCATATCTCACAAAAACCCACTCCTAAAGACGCTATCGACAAGAGAAGACAACAGAAGACTCAAACGAAACTGGCCAATTGACCTGATTTGAATTACTGAGGATTCGCCGCTGAACGACTTCTCACCAAGTCATCTAAACAACCATAACATTAGCTTATAGAATGTATATTCTAATGGCTGATTAAACAAATAAATAAATAAATTTAGGACTAGGTACCCGATATATTTCCTGCTTAATGTACCGGGTTCGAGGACAATTGTATCCATTCTTTTACCTGTACAAAAGTCACAACTTTGAGCATGAGGGAAGTACCTGGACGCCACGAACCACTGTGCTTTACAACTAGGTCTGTGAACGGATTTACTGTGGTACATACGAATTATCTGGTTACGAACAAGTGGACTGTGCTGTGCTGTCCCGCCGTGATCAGCGGAAAGGCACGTTCCTGTATGGGATCGTGTCACATTGCCGATATGCCTGTCCAGTGTACTTACTTGGCACGATCTGTGACGTAAGCTCACTGCATTTAATCTCAAATTCCGGAAGCATAACGTAAAATGCTCAGAATGCTGTGTCCACGTCACATCCAGCAGTCAGTAATCGTAACGTATTACACAACAAGAATGCCAAATGGGTTAACCCGTTAACAGCTCTTAACAGCTCTCGGCATGGTTTTACTGGACTGGTCTCTGTGGTATATCTACGAACACAGATTCGTAACCTCAATCATAGTCTTTCATACCCACTAACTATACTTCATATATCCACCCGAAAATATATCAATACTTACAGAATAGACAAAAATACACTGATCGCTCGTTCGTGATGTATTACATAACTTCATCTAATGTGTGAACGCGCAACAGTTCGTTGCTGTTTGTTCTCTTTCTCCCTCCTCTTGCTCCACTTTGGATAATTTTACACACGTTAGGACTCCTTGGACGGGTGATCAGCTCGTCGCAAGGTCTCTACATAAACAAAGGACAACACAAATACAGAATAAACGCATACACACGCCAAACATCCATGCCTTATGTGGGATTCGAATCCACGATCCCGGCTTGCGAGCGAGCGAAGACAGTTCATGCCTCAGACTGCTCGGCTACCGCGGACCGGCAATTCGTTGCTATAGTAACAAGAAATTGCGTAATTTAAGGTTTTTCATCTCACTGTGTGAGCAAAATATATATGCCATATTCTGTACCTTGGTGACTAAGTGAACCTGTTGTAACGTATGTAGCTCAGTAAATTCGTGACATTTTTACATGACTCGACAAAAGGTAATAGGATTACACTGCAGACAGAGGTGACTCTGCATGCCAACGTAGATAAGTAAGTTTACACACGCAAACAGAGGCCACTGTGAATCTGTGAGGGAGATGTCTGTATCTCGCCCGCAAACAATGCCACAGCCGGCATTGTAATAAAAGGGACCGGGCACCTTTGCCGGAAAAGCACTTGGGTGGAAGGGGCCGAGATGCACTGTGGAAGTACTAAGGTAAGGGTCTCTCAAACTTTTAAAGCCCAGTGGACACTATATGCACCACCTGCTTTAATATTACGAAACTGCATTCTGCCCACATAGTGTGTTTGTGTCCCGTACGGTTCTCCGATACAAAGTCCAACCAGTTAATGCTGTTTAGGGAAACAGTCGCTGTATTGGCAGAATGCAGAGCTCTATAATATATATAAATTCAGTTCGTACCTCACAGGAAACACATTACGTCTCCGCTACAAAGTCCAACCAGTTAATGCTGTTTATGGAAACAGTCGCTGTATTGGCAGAATGCAGAGTTCTATAATATATATAAATTCAGTTCGTACCTCACAGGAAACACATTACATCTCCGCTACAAAGCCCAACCGGTTAATGCTGTTTAGGGAAACAGTCGCTGTTTATTGTGAGAACCAGACGGAACACAAAAATGTACTCTGTGGGTAGAATGTACGGTTTTAGTGAGTTAAAGCAGGTGGTACATATAGTAATCACTATGCTTTATAGGACTTAATGGAATATGTGATGATCAGTCTCGCTATTTCCTTTTCAGCTGAAGCCTTCAATACGTTACGTAGAATTCGAACATGTTTCATGCAAAACATGTAAATATTACAGAAGGCATATTTTTGCGCTGCGTGCTCGTTTCTCGTTCGCAGAAGCTGTTCGGTAAATTCAAGTTTCAGAAAACAAAAATATTCGGAGTACAGTAGGAATTGTTTATTAAGCAAAATGTTACGTCTTATGAATATGTTGTATGTGTCTGTCCATCCGCCCGTACTTAATCTATAAAAGTGCTAGAAAAATTTCCTTAAAATTCGGGACTGGGTTCATTTTACTGAAAATCCATCAGTCATGTCAACTTTCAGTCATACCGGCCTCTAATTGAAGCCTACTTTGTGACGGCTGCTGGAGTCCGCAAATGAAAGCGAATAAACTGCAAGGAACGCGTCAGGGTATTTTTGTATTGCAGTATGCGGTACACAGCTTCGATTCTCGTTCTTCCCGCCTGTAACATTACTCATTTAGGCGAGCAATTCTAACTTTTACTTCCAATGAATTTATGCCATTGGGAAGATACAGGAAAACCAGGTGGGCACATCATGTTAATGATGTGAATCTACTGGGTCATAACATAGATACCATAAACAGAAACACAGAAAGTTTGATTGACGCAAGTAAGGAGGTTCGTCTAGAAGTAAACACAGAGAAAACTAAGTATATGTTGCTGTCTCGTCACCAAAATGCAGGACAAAATTATGACATAAAGATAGGTAACGGATGTTTTGAAAATGTGGCACAGTTCCGATATTTGGGGACAACGATAACAAATCAAAACCTGATTGAGGAGGAAATTAAGATAAGATGGAACTCCGGTAATGCTTGTTACCATTCGGTCCAGAACCTTTTGTCTTCTCGTCTGCTGTCCAAAAACATAAAAATTAGAATATAGGAAACTATAATTTTGCCTGTGGTTCTGTATGGGTGTGAAACTTGGTCTCTGACATTAAGGGAGGAACACAGACTGAGGGTGTTTGAGAACAAGGTGTTGAGGAGAATATTTGGACCGAAGAGAGATGAAATGACAGGAGGTTGGAGAAAACTGAATAATGAGGAGCTTCATAACTTGTACTCTTCCCCAAGTATAATTAGAATGATCTAATCAAGGAGAATGAGGTGGGCAGGGCATGTAGCACGAATGGGGGAGAAGAGAAATGCATATAGGTTATTGGTGGGACAGCCAGAAGGAAAGAGACCACTGGAAAGACGAAGACGCAGGTGGATGGACAATATTAAAATGGATCTTAGAGTGATAGGATGGGATGGTATGGATTGGATTGATCTGGCTCAGGATAGGGACCAGTGGATGGTTCTTGTGAACACGGTAATGAACCTTCGGGTTTTTTATTGCTAGTGGGGTGGGACTAAGTCTCTTGTACTGCGGCCACTTCTGGCCTATTGTACCAGCCCCAGATGATAGGTGAGGGTGATTGTGGAGCAATTGGTGGAATGAAGATTGGCAGGGGAAATCGAAGTACTCGGAGAAAACCTGCTCCAAAGCCACTTTGTCCACCACAAATCCCACTTGACCGGACCCGGGATCGAACCCGGGCAGCCGCGGTAGGAAGCCAGCGACTAACCGCTTTAGCTATGGCGCGGCCCTAAGTAAGTAAGGAAGACACAATAGACCACTGTAAGTCGCGGTGCAAGGGCCGAGGTGGCCTACCCCTCGTACACTCAAGTAAGTAAATGAATGTAACGGACTACTTTCGTTATATTTCCAGAGTGTCTTCCTACTGCTGTTAGTAGCGGTCTGCTGGGCTGTCCTGACAGGAGCACAGGAAGCAGGACCCACCTCTTCGTTACCCTCTTATCAACCAGATACTGAACCGACGAAACCGAGAAGCAATTCCTCACCTGTTTCAGCAGAGACAATCATTGGATGCGATGGGTCAGCATCAACACTGAGCCCAGTCCTAAGCGACATCAGGAAATTCTTCTCTTCTCTGAAATTGGCGCCAATAGTAAAGGATATCCTGCCAATTCTGTCTGACGTAGCCTCACAACATACGGCATGCAGTCCAAAAGGACCGACGATTGCTTGCGGTGATACTCAGCAGAACACCAATGAACAAACAGTACAAAGTGGAGTTCCCGCGACATACTTATCACAATCAGCAGATGTAGATATCTCAACGCCTACTTCCAGATCTTCATCACAATCAGCAAACGTGGATATCTCTACGGCTCCTTCCAGGTCTTCGTCACAATCAGCAGACGTGAATATCTCTACGCCTCCTTCCAGATCCTTATCACAATCAGCAGACGTGGACATCTCTACGGCTCCTTCCAGGTCTTCATCACAATCAGCAGACGTGGACATCTCTACGGCTCCTTCCAGGTCTTCGTCACAATTAACAGACGTGGATATCTCTACGGATCCTTTCAGATCCTTATCACAATCAGCAGACGTGGACATCTCTACGGCTCCTTCCAGGTCTTCGTCACAATTAATAGACGTGGATATCTCTACGGATCCTTTCAGAGCCTTATCACAATCAGCAGACGGAGATGCCACAACGGTTGTACCGAAAAGCTTGCCGCAAGCAGAACCATCAAGTATTTCTCTCTTTTCCTCTAAATGGGATAAAGACGAGCCAGAGTATGAGTGCTCGAAGCCTGGACACTTCCCAGCACCACCGAGCTGCACTGAGTATCATGTGTGCCGTAGGGTTGGACTGTTTCTAGTGCATTCTACAGAATCGTGCTCTTTCGGCCACAGGTTCAGTTCACGTTTTGGGATCTGCGTTCCAAAGCTTCTTTTACCTGACTGTGAAGGAGAGCTGTCCTCATTATACTCGAACGAGCATTCCAGCAAGAAATCCTCATGGCATTTCAGCAAGAATTCTACATGGAATTCCAGTAAAGACTCCTTGTGGGATTATATCAAGAACTCCTCATGGCATTCCAAGAAGGACTATTCGTGGAATTCCAGCAATGACTTATCATGGCATTTCACCAAGGATTCTTCGTCGAATTCTAACAAGAATCCATCACGGAATCCCAGGAAGGACTCCTCGTGGATGCCCAGCAAGGACTTCTTATGGCATTCTAGCAAAAATTATTCCTGGGTCTCCAGCATAAATCCAACGTGGCATTTGAGCAAGAACTCCTCAAGAAATTCCACGAAGAACTCCTCATGGAATTTCAGCAGGAACTCGTGGAATTTTAGCAAAAACTCCTTGTGGCATTCCAACAAGGACTTCTCATGGAATTCCAGAACGAACTCCACGTGACATCTGAGCAAGAACTCACCATGGGATCCCAGCAAAAAAAAAAAAAAGACATATCAGCCAAGATACATGGTAACATCAGTGTAGCAATGAGAGCGTTGAAGAATGAAATAATTTCATATATTGATAATACAACATTCCTTCGCTTCACAGTATTGCCACATTCTGGCGTTCAGAATTCTACTTAATTCAGTATGAGATGAATTCTGCTGCAAATGTGCAACCGAAGTTTCAAAAACGTGAAACACCACCGCAAGGGAAGTCGATTGATGCCCGGTGTCAGTAGCTGCTGCCTTCCACGAGACCCATGGGGCTCCTGTTGGACGTCTATAATGTTTGTTAAGAACCTGGGAGAGACTCTCTCAGTCTGTACGTGTTACACGAACACTACGTGGCTAGTTTATCTTATATGATCTGTTGAAAGTGTTTACTTAATTTTGAATTTTTTTATATTTAAAAATGCAGATCATACCTCACAGGGAACACGCTGTTTCTGCATCATGAACACAAATCGTTGAACGCTACACGGAAAGACGTTTAATAATTGTTTATTCTGAGTCCATACGATAAACACTTTGTGTACAAGTGCATTCCCGAATGTTGGAGCAAGTAGACAGATACGACTGCACCTCAAAGAATTTTAATATTCCTAAGCGTGAATAATTATCAGTAAAACTTATCTCTGTATATGCCATAGACATGTATATAGACATCAAATCTTATTTTTTCTTGTATTCTAAGTATGTAATTTACTGCAGTGAGTATTTGTGATTATATGAACGTATTTCCTACGCCAAACTGGATAATTGCTACACCAAAGAGAGCATTTTGTGCATGAAACAGCATATTTGTTCGTTCGTTGTTTTCAATTATAAAATATATAATTTTGCCACGCGGGCAATAAATGATGGTCATTTTGCAGTGTAAATAATGTTAACAGCCGGATCACATAATCTGATGACCAGTAAATAATACTCGCACTTAAGAATTTCTGCTAAAATGCAGGAATAATTTCGAGGTTTAAAATAATTTTGGAAAAAATGAACGACTTGCCGACCATAAAAACCCGCGATTTACAGGCCGAACCGCTGATTGTTGCCTCCAGTATTGACCAAAATAGACAACAGCCTATATTAAATCTCCGTTACATAGCCCACGCGGTTAATGCTGTTTATGGAAACAGTCGCTGTTTATTGTGAGAACCATACGGAACACACAAATACAATGTGTGGACAGAATGCAGAGTTCAGTGCGTACCTCACAGGAAACACACACTACGTCTCCATTACAAAGCCCAACCGATTAATGCTGTTTAGGGAAAGAGCCGATGTTTATTGTGAGAACCATATGGAACACACAAATACAATGTGTGGACAGAATGCAGAGTTCAGTGCGTACCTCACAGGAAACACACACTACGTCTCCATTACAAAGCCCAACCGATTAATGCTGTTTAGGGAAACAGTCGATGTTTACTGTGAGAACCATACGGAACACACAAATACATTGTGTGGGCAGAATGCAGAGTTTCTGTACATTAAAGCAAGTGGTATACGATTCTGACGGACAATTTTCACTAGGTGTTCATTTTCTTTTTTCCCCAAGAGTTCCTAGTTTATTTCTATAAAATTCCCTGCCAAATGTTTCATTTCGAGAAAACACACAAATCGTATGGTGAGACCAAATGAGCAATTCGTTGCGCAAATATATGTGTCGCTTTCTGTTTTGATGACTAAGTGAACCTGTTGTGAATTCGTGACACTTTTACATGACTCGACACAAGGCAACAGGATTACGCTACGGGAAGATGTGGCTCTGCCTATGAACCCCGTATATCAACATCTGTGCAGATAAGAAACTGCACACATTTACACGTGAATAGAAACCGCAGGAAATGTGTGTGTGGGAGGCTGCTATCTCGCTCATAAAGTGAACACCAGAGCTGTAATAAAAGACGTGGTAACATTGCAGGGTTAGCACAGGTGATGGAAGGAGTCAGGATGACTTATAAGACTATTACGGTAAGAACTTGCATCTTCTAACCTGAGATACGTTAAGTTTCCTTGTTGATGTCAAAATACACAGTGGCTAGAACTTGAAACTCGATATGCTACGCAAATTAAGGTATTATCAAGTGTAAGGGGTTTCGTGACTAATAAGAATGGGTTCTGGCTTAGATGATTGGGCTTATGGGCACTTACTTACAATTACAATCAATTATAACAGCTCACAAATTGAACTTCTCAGCGACGTCTGTTTGACGAATCTCTAAGAGGATTCTCTGACTAAACTCTCGAATTCACGAATGAATTCCTTTTATAACTTCCACGCGGCCCGAATATAAGTCACCATGTCGAACAGTTAATGGTTCTCTGTTATTCTGTTTGTTACGGGAATGTCTTTGTTAATATTGGATACCGGGAAACAAGTGTTTGAGTGCCGTTGCCTAGCAAATTAACTTCCGCTTAGTCTGCTATTACGGCTTTTAGGCCGTGTTTACTAAGCCGTTGCCTAGCAATGGATTATTTCGTCACAATATTAACTCTTTTTAAAGATTTGTTACTACGGTGTGTATCCAGATTACGGTATCACGGGATATGACACCGTGTAGCTTGATAATCTGATACCAACGCTATGATGGAATACCTTGTCTCTTATTTCATTGTCGTTTCTACCTTAAAGATGGTGGTCTCAATTTTCTCCGAAACGTTGGTACCATCTATAAAAAAAATATACGTCACGTCTACGCTGACGGCGATATAAAATATGGTGATGTAATTAATGAACAATGATTAAAATCACGCCCAGAAATTCCATCGCAACACTTCCACGTCGCATTAACAGCCGTAGGTACCGTGCATATTGGTAAGGGTATGCAGTAAATTAAAAAAAAAACTGACAGGAAATTGGCATTCGTTTGTGTTTATGTGTACAGTAGTGTCGACCTGAACTGTCGGCCATTTTGTCAGTGTGCACTTGCCGCCCGGAACTGCAAGACGGTGAACGTAAAGCTGTAATGTGTGCCGTTGCGTTGCATAGTGTGAAACTTGGTCCCTCATGTTAAGTTAAGAACACGCGCTGACAGCGACTGCAAGCAGGGACCTGAGGATATACAAGGTGTCCCAGGAGGAATGGACCAAACTTCGGGAGGGTGTTCCTTATGTTAAAGTATGCCGATATAACCCAAAACACCTATGTCCAAAGTTGAACGGTTACGGAGATAATGGCCAGAGAAGTGTCAAACTTTGACCGGTGTTACACACTTGTTGATTACAAAATACATATTAAAACTGGCAGGAATATGTGGATTCTGTAATGTTAATAATGTACGTAACATCAAACTAACTTGTGAGTGACGGAAAGCCATAAAATTGAAGTACGAAATACTCGCTCGCCATGTCATAATTGTCCTTAGGTTTCCAAGCACTATACATGACACATGACTGGCGAGCGATGACGTAATATGGCTGCGCTATAACCCGACCACATAACTGTAAACGTACATTCACAGGAAATCTCTTTTGGAATTTCGTTTCCATTATCTCATGTGGATTATTATGGAACCACGTATGCACATTTCGTAAATTATTTACACCATCCAGGGTAAAAGACGCCTCATCACTGAATAAAATGACGCTTAACAGTTCGGGATGAACTTTTTATCCAGTGGCACAAATCCATACGCTGTGCATGGTCGCCTGGTTCCAGATGTTGTACCATTTGATCATGGTAAGAATAACTCTTCATGATGTAAAGTTTGCCACACCTGAATACGTGATACGCCGATGCGAGAGGCGATTCTACGAGTGATAGACGCGGACTTCACTGAACAATATCAAGAATGTGCTCTCGTGTGTCTATCATTCGTACATCCTGCCTTTCAGAGTGCACAGAAACACTTGCAAGAGAACCAGTATCACGCAATGTCTGGTGAATTCGCGTAAATACACTTCGAGATGGAATCCTTCGATCGGGAAAACGCCTTTGGTATTCTTCAACAGCAGCACGTGCATTGCGACCGCAAAATCCACACACAAAATGCATATCACAATATTCCACGTGTGAAAACACAAGAGGCATTTCAGCAACTCATCACACAACTAATTTACCACCCATTCACGACCCCGCCGCAACGTAATCTGTAGGCTTTGGTAGGTTGCGCATGAGATCACGGCTAGTGTGACATCACCACACTCAAGTAGAAACAGATAACAGTCACAGCTGACTGTCCACAGTGCGTGGACCTGCAAGAAGACCACACTTTTCTCGGGTCATTATCTCCGTAACCGTTCAACTTTGGACATAGGTGTTTTGAGTTATATCGGCATACTTTAACATAAGGAACACCCTCCCGAAGTTTGGTCCATTCCTCCTGGGACACCCTGTATAAACTAGGAGAGAGCAGATAACAGAATAACGGAGAACAGTACATAATGACTTCAGACAGAAACCTGTTTCCTCTTTATTGTTGTTACCTTATTTCGTCTTCTCCCTGTTCTTACTACCATTTTTACTCGTCTTTCTCCTTCATTAATTTCTACTCCTCTTTCGTCCTCCTTCCCTTCTCCATCTGCTCCATCACAGTCTCAACCCGCTCCTTCCCCTTCTCCACATGTTCCTTCCCCACTCCGACTGTTCCTTCCCTCCACCACCTGCCCCTTCCCAACTTCCACTTGTTCATACCCCTCTCCACCTGATCCTTCCCACTCAACACTTGCTCCTTCCCCTCTCCGACTGTTCCTTCCCCCCACCACCTGACCCTTCCCAACCACCACTTGTTCCTACCCCTCTCCACCTGCTCCTTCCCCTCCACAGCCTCTCAGTTTTCTCCTATCATTCCTTTAGTATCCTGTGTTAGGATCTGACTGCATTAACATGCAACCGACTGTTACTTTCTGAGATTCCTCACGAATATCCAAGTGAGGCTTTGAGCCACTTTCTGAGATCGAACTTCCATATGCGATTCTGGTTTCCTGTCAGCTCTCTCTTCAGGGCACAGTGAGAGCTGGTGCGTTATTACTGATTGTAATGGATTCATTACTGTTAGTAGTAACAGCAGCAGTAGCAGTTGTAGTTGTAGTAACAATCATAATTAAATTCTTATTCATTTACGTACTGACTTAACAGCCCAAAGGCCAATTACAAGCAAGGAGACCAAAAAAAGGCAAATTAATATCATTTAATCAATAACAGTAATTCATGTTTAATAAAAGGAAGAAAATAGAGAGGCTACTCATACAGTACAGCTATGAGAGCTTACTTACTTACTTACTTACTTACTTACTAATGGAGCCGAGGCCTTCTTCAGGAGCCGCCAATTCTGCAGCTACTCAAGAAATTCCCAACGTTTTATGGAACCCGAAAGTTCATTACCCTGTTCACAAGAGCCCTCCACTGGTCCCTATCCCGAACCAAATCAATCCAATCCATACCATCCCATCTTATCTCTCTAAGATCTATTTTAATATTGTCCACCCACCTACGCCTTGGTCTTCCAAGTGGTCTCTTTCCTTCTGGCTTTCCCACCAATATCCTATATGCATTCTTCGTCTCCCCCATCCATGCTACACTCCCTGCCCACCTTATCCTCCTTGACTTGATCATTCTAATTATACTTGGAGAAGAGTACAAGTTATGAAGCTCCTCATTGTACAGTTTTCTCCAACCTCCAGTCACTTCATCTCTCTTCGGTCCAAATATTCTCCTCAACACCTTGTTCTCAAACACCCTCAGTCTATGTTCCTCCCTTAATGTCAGAGACCAAGTGTCACACCCATACAGAACCACAGGCAAAATTATAGTTTTGTATATTCTAATTTTTATGTTTTTGGAGAGCAGACGAGAAGACAAAAGTTTCTTGACCGAATGGTAACAAGCATTACCGGAGTTCAATCTCATCTTAATTTCCTCCTCAATCAGGTTTTCATTTGTTATCGTCGTTCCAAAATATTTGAACTGTGTCACATTTTCGAAAAATCTGTTACCTATCTTTATGTCATAATTTTGTCCTGCATTTTGGTGACGAGACAGCAACATATACTTAGTTAATAGAAAGTCCGTCGAGTGTAACAATTTGTAGGTCACTTTTTATTATTATTTCTGTCTTACATGTTTCGGTTTGATACAACCATCATCAGAGGCACTTGCTATAATTATGGAAACACTGTCGCTTTTTTTATGTTCACAATTATGTTTGTCGTGTGGACGCTGCTACGATATGTTGACGTGTAAAAGCACAAAACATGCTAAGATAGTTGAGTACACTCTCAAGTTCTCACTTTTCATCCGAACCTATTTTTAAGTTAAAACGTTAAAATGTTAAAATATTTGATATAAAATGCTGAACTCCTCCTTGTTAATTTATCCCGAAGATGGGAGACGTCAGTTTGAGGTTGTATGGCTGCAAAGATATTATATTACTTAGGATTTTATATATTATTATATATATTGTTTAATTTTGTATTTGATTCTTGCTTACCTTATGGTTTGATATGTTCCTGTGTGCTGTGTACTGCAGTGGGAATACTACATCTAATGTTTTTATAGCCTTGTGTGTTATGACGCGGTCGGGGGTGTGTTTATACAAGTAGTGATGAGGTCAAACATGCTGTTCTGGTTATTGATTTCCTTTGCCTGTTTCTGCTCATCTATTAGTTTATTATCCTTGTAGTGGCGGTAAATTTGGTATTCTTCCTTTATATTCATTAATCTACCTTTCTTTGCTACTTCGATCAGTTCCATGACTTGTGAAATTGGGCCGTATTGATGTTGTCTATTTAGGATATGTTGAGCATAGGCGGAGTCATTTTTATTTAATCTTATACTTCTTATATGTTCATTGTAGCGTGTTACTAATTTTCTGCCTGTTTGACCTATATACACTTGTTGGCACCCCTGACAAGTCAACTTGCATATGCCACTTTGTTCGTAAGAATTTATGTTATGTTTGTGGTTTAGTATTTTGCCTAATGTATGATTTACTTTAAAAGCTATTCTTACGTTCGTATTTTTAAATAGTTTCGTGATTTTCTTGTGTAACTTCCGTTGTATGTGTAGGATACCCATTTTGTTCACTTCTTTCAATGGGAACACTTGTTTTTTGTTGTTGAAGTTTATGATACATTCGTGTACATTATTATATTTAAGCATCCTGTTGCACTTTACACGATAAATGATACAAACTCCGTTCTAAGTGCAAACAATATATATTATATGTCTTTGATCTTGTTTTTTCTACACTACATGTTTCGGCCTCTATCGGCCATCATCAGGTGTATACTCTTAACGTTGCTGCCACACTGAACCCAGTCTAAAATTTAACATTTAAAAACACAATGTCACATTCTTCGTATTATCAACATCTACATCGTTGATATGTGTCTGGTATGTAGATTATGTTGCACACGTCA
>NW_019729207.1:929638-929909 GCF_002891405.2 Cryptotermes secundus | reverse complement strand
TTGAAGTTTATGATACATTCGTGTAATAAGTTCTTTATTGTATCCATTGTTTTCCGCGATGTTAATAACTGTGTTTAATTCTTTATTTTTTGCTGTGTTATCCATAGGTAGGATGGTTAATCTATGTAGCCAATTTTTGTTCTTTGGGATGACAAGATTTATTGTTTATGGTAGTGTCTGTCGTTGTGGGTTTTCTAAATATCTCCATTCTTACTTGCCCATGGTTGTTAATTAGTTTTAAGTCTAGGTACGTTATTTGATTATTTTCCTC
>NW_019729207.1:842021-929607 GCF_002891405.2 Cryptotermes secundus | reverse complement strand
TTTTTCTTTGTCTGCTTCGGCTATAGTTGCGTGATTTTGTGTTAGTTTTTGTTTTATTTGCTTGGTAGTGTATAGTTGTTCCTTATTTTGTTTATTATTTGTTTTTTGATTGGCTAAGATTTGTTTTAGGTTGGTTGTTGCTAGGTATCTGATTGCTTCTTGTTGTTTACTGTCTTTTATTTGTCGTATTGAGTGTACTCAACTATCTTAGCATGTTTTGTGCTTTTACACGTCAACATATCGTAGCAGCGTCCACACGACAAACATAATTGTGAACATCAAAAAAAGCGACAGTGTTTCCATAATTATAGCAAGTGCCTCTGATGATGGTTGTGTCAAACCGAAACATGTAAGACAGAAATAATAATAAAAAGTGACCTACAAATTGTTACACTCGACGGACTTTCTATTAACTTTGTGATTGATAGTGTAACGGACCAAAATGATACAATTCAAAACATATACTTAGTTTTCTCAGTGTTTACTTCCAGACCAACCTCCTTAATTACGTCAATTAAAGTTTGAGTGTTTTTCTTTAGGTATCTATATTATCATGCAGTATATTCCCATCATCGGTATAGACCAACAGCTGATGTGTCCAGTTTAATTTCAGTCCCACCTGGTTTTCCTGGACCTTCCTAATGGCACATTTTAAAACAAAGTTGAAAAGGAGTGGCGAAAAGCATCTCCTTGTTTTAGACCATTCTGGATAGGAAATTTATCAGACAAATGTTTACCTACATGGACTTCACTATACGCTTCCTTTAAACACATTTTAATCAGCCTAACCGTTTCATAGGTGTCCCAAACTCTATCAGAATATTGTACAATACTTCCCCCATAACTGAATCATATGCTTTCTTGAAGTCTATAAATAGCTGATGTACTGTCTCATTGTACTCCCATTTTGTCTCCAATATCTGACGAAAGCAAAAGATCTGATCTGTAGTTAACCTGTTACGTCAAAACCCACACTGATGATCCCCAGTAATTTCATCTATATTTGGACTTAACCCTGAGAGAAGAATATTGGATACGATTTTGAAAATTTTGTATGAAATTGATTGCAACGATATTCCCCGATAATTACTACATCCAGTTTTATCGCCCTTCTTGTGAACTGGTAAAATAATAGACTCCTTCCACTGATCAGGCAATTTTTCCTCATGCCAAATAAAGTAATTACTTATGGATTTTAGAACGCAATATTTAACCTCCTGCTTGAATAAGTTCTGCCAGAATTTGATCACTACCTGGCGATTTATACCGTTTCAATTTTGCAATAGCACTTTCAACCTCAAAAGGTCTACTAACGGCTCAGTTGTATGGATTGTCTGCCTAACATCACTGACCCTGTGTACATTTAATAACTGAGAGAACTAGTTCTTCCACCTATTCAAACTGTTGTGGGAATCAGCAAGCAGATCACCATTCTCATCCTTCACTAAGTTACTTCTAAGGCCGCGCCACAGCTCAAGCGGTTAGTCGCTGGCTTCCCACCGCGACGGCCCGGGTTCGATCCCGAGTCTGGTCAAGTGGGATTTGTGGTAGACAAAGTGGCGCTGGGGTAGGTTTCTCACCTATAATCTGGGGCTGGTACAATAGTCCAGAAGTGGCCGCAGTACAAGGGACTTAGTCCCACCCCACTAGCATTAAAAAAAGTTACTTCTAGGTTGGTAACCCCTCTTAAGGTCATTTATTCTTCTACAAAGGTTTCTAATGTTCTTGTTCTTACTGTTCATTGCAAGCTCATCAATTTTGTCTTTCAGATATTCCCTCTTTTTGTTCCTGAAATGGCTGCTGGTTTTGCATCATATATTGTTCAGATTATCCTCATTTACAAGGTGTGTCCCAAAAGTCATGAAATATATTTCTTTCCCGCGCTCCTACTGGTCGGAGCGCGCTGGAACCGGTTGGGTTAGGGGGGGGAGGCCTTTAGCTTCACAGCGCGCCCAAGGTCAGTCTGCTCGAGCATCGGAGGCGTCAGTGTCGCTGATTTAGTGCACCTGTGTTTTGTGACCACGTCACGGCGGGCGATGGCGGATACTTTCGAAAAACGTTGGGAGGTCAAGTTCTGCACAAAGCTCAACAAAAAAGCTGCCGAAACTCACGAACTGCTTAAGCAAGCCTACGGGGAGTCTGCTCTATCATATGTGCAAGTTACAAGGTGGGTGAAGAAGTTTAAGGAGGGCCAGGAAGGAGTGGAAGATTACCCCCGCTCTGGACGGCCATCAAAAAGCCAAACCGATGAAAATGTGACTCGTGTGCGTGATTTGTTGAATACTGACCGTCGAATGACTGTCTGGTTGTTAGCCGACACTCTGAACATTCCAAAAGATTAAGGCAAAGGGTCATCCGCGTGCGAAAAGACATCGCGGCTAACTGGCGTCTGCATCATGACAATGCGCCCAGCCACACGTCTCTGCTCGTCCGTGAGTTCCTGGCGAAGCACCACGTGGCAACGCTGCCGCAGCCACCCTACAGCCCCGACCTAGCTCCGGCCGACTTCTTTTTGTTCCCGAGGATCAAGACTGCACTCAAAGGATGCCGTTTTGAAAGCATTCAGGCTATCCAAGCGGCCGTGACAACAGCTTTAAATGAGGTTCCCGTCGAGGCCTTTGATGGGGCGTACCGGGCATGGGAGAGTCGGTGGAAAAAATGTGTAGATGCTCATGGACAGTACTTTGAAGAATATTAACACTCTGTACCGGTATCATCAATAAATTAAAAAAAATATATATATATATTTCATGACTTTTGGGACACACCTTGTATTTCACTTGGATCCTGTAACCATTGCAATTTGGCTTCTTTTCTTTGGTCTAATAATTTTGAACATCCTTCATCGAACCCTGGCTTATGCTTCTTCAGTTCATAATAACCTGGACCCTCCTTAACAGAAATGTTGATATTTTCTCTAATAGTTTCCCAGCCTTTATTAACATCCACCTCAGCATCCAAGTTCTCCAAAGCCACGATCCTATTTCAGATTTCAACACAATACTGCTCTTTACCCACCACCTCATTTAATTTCTTGAGAGTGAACCTCTCCATATGAACTCTGTGCGTTGTTTGTTTGCTCACTGCCAGTCTTTCCCTAACCTTTGCCATCGCCAAGTAGTGGTCAGTATCACAGTCTGTTGCCCTGAATGATCGGACATCAAGTATACTTGAGTGCCGTCTCCTGTCTATCAAAATAGGTCGATTTGATTGTGTATCTTCCCATCAGGAGATGTCCAAGCAAATTTATGGATGTTACGATGTGGGAACATTGCAGTACTTTTGACAGTAAGATTTTTGGATGTGGCAAAGTTTACTACTCTAACTCCATTATCATTACTAATTTCATGCAAACTCTCATTCCCAATCGTTGGTTTGAAAATGTCTTCCCTCCCTACTTTGGCATTGAAATCTCCTAACAAAATTTTCATAGGGTACTTCGGAATTTATTAAATACATGTTCTAATTCTTCATAGAGTCTATCCTTTATGTCATCAATTTTATCTTCTGTTTGGGCGTGAACATTCGTAACGATGATATCACATCGGACACCTTTTAATATTATATATGATATCCTATCACTAACGAACTCTAAGCCTCTTAAGTGCTGATACGATTCTCTTATGTACGAAAAACCTTTACCTAGTTCATGATTTTCATTCCCCTTTCCATAGACAAATGTATATTCACCTGCTGATTCAGTGCCACCCCTGCTAAATCTAATTTATATTTTGAGATTTCTTCTGCCACTGCCCTGAGCGAACCTGCCCTATACAAACTTCTGACGTTGTTTGGTGGGTCCCTTGTTACCACGGCATAGCGCGTTCTCAGGTTGCGGATGGAGGAGACGCCCTCTAGGCATGGAAGGAAGCTGCGAATATATTTAATAAGCAGTCGCGGACAGCCGACAAAGGGTGGTCCTTCAGCTTGAGTGTTGGGGGTGGGGCTAAAAACTCCTCACCGTAAAAATAATCCAGTTACAAAAATGAACATAGGCTCTGGATAAACGAGATATGAGAGCTTAGCATTGCTTTATGTGCAGCCCCCGCTCGTCTCTCTCGTTTGCAGGAAATTCTCGATAAACTACGATTTCCAGACACGCAACGTACACACAGTCAACATCGGTAAAACCCAGAAAATTTGTTGAAACTGTAACATGTATACCTTGTATCTGGGAGACTCCTGGTTCGAATCTCGGCAAAGATTATTCTGAGACATTCCATCGTTTTCCTCAGTTCCTCGAGCAAATGATACTATAGAATATTGAATTTAGACACCAACTATTGCATTCAAATCCCTTTCAATTCTTCATTCGGTGAGATTAAGTCCTCACAGCGATGGAACTAACATAACTGACGCAGTGCAGTCTGGTAGGAGTTTACAGAGGTTTCGGTGGAACATACTGCCTTCACCGTCAAGGTTAGAAGAGATTCAGTTCGTATATTCTTCCGAAACGTCGGTAAAACTCCACCAGAAAACAACATGTGACATTAAGTTGTATGAAACATTCGGCGCTCTGAAGCCTCATTATAAGAACTAACAAATAAACGCATTAAAATGCAGCTGTAAATGTGCCAGACAGGAAAGATACCCAGAATTCAATTTAAATTTAGGGGGTTGTTTCGATTTGATTTTTAGGATGTTTTGTCAGTGTTGCTAGTAGCGAGCTCCTGGAATGTCATCACAGTACAACAGGAGAAAGACTTTTCACCCAACACTTCAGAAACATTTGTTACTTCGCCGGAAACAGATGTCTCTCCCCTGTCAGTGTCAACAGGAGATAATCTCACAGAGCAACAAGCAACTGAAGCAGTATCAGTCCAGGACAGAAGCGAAGAAACTTCCATATCACCTGTTCCACATTCACCTGCTCAACTCCTGAACGAAACAGAATCTCAGAATCAAACGTCATTTCCAGGCGAAGTAACGGAGATCATGACAACTGCACCAGAAACAAAATCCGTTGAAGATAACTCTTTATTACTTCATGGATTCAACGGTCTCAACGCAACACGCGGCCAAAACAAAAGTAACGAATCAGAGCCCGTTACCACACAAATTGTACGGCCTGTCAGGAACAGCAAAAGTCAGGAATTTTCAACGGATAATGGCCTTGAATTTGTTCAACAAGAATCCGCTACTAGACGAACAGCAGTAGTGGCAGGCACTCAAGCAACGGCTGCCTCAACATTCACTCGACAGGGATTAGCAAACAACTCATCACAACCTGACTACGTCACAAGAGAAATTACAAGTGCTGAAACATCCAGTGTACTGGGCTTAACAGCCACAACACTACAATCAGAACCAGTTACCATAGCAGCCATAAATGAGACTACAGCTGACGAAATGTCCTGTGGAATCGGCTTAAATACTTGGCCACAACATGAACTGGTTCCCTCAAGAGCCATCAGCAAAGACACAAGTGAAGGACATAGCGTGTTAACAGCGAAAACACCACAACCACAAGACGTTCCGGCAGACAAAGGTGAAGCAACCTTCGCTGAAACATCCACTGTAACGGAAATGCTAAATAAGAGACAACAATCTGAGTCAGATTCAACAGCGGTCAAAAGTGAGATCAAAACTGATGGAAAATCAAGTGCACAGTGTGAACCGATTCAGACATCATTCACAGGAGAAGCCAAGAAGAATAAAGTATACATTTTGCCGGAAGTAAATGGACCGAGTTCAGTAACAGTTATAACTGAGGTCAGAACTGCTGAAACTTCCAGTAAACCCGAATTAACAAACGATGCTCAGCATTCCGAAATACTTTCTGAAACAACAGCAGTAAGTGAAACCATAATTTCTGAAATAACCAGACCACCGGAAGTGAGTAGCAATACACCACAACTAGAACCGGTTCAGAACAAAATAACAAGTGAAAACATAAATCATGAAATATCCAATGGACCGGAAGTAAGAAATACGACACAAGAATTTGAAGCGGCGACAAGTAAAGCAACCATTGCCAAAATTTCAAGTCCATCAGAAGCATCTACCACGACAACACAACCTGAAAGTATTCTAACAAAACGAAACTCTCAAGTTGCTATTGATGTTGCGTCCAGTAAATGGGAATTAACAAACAGCACAGCATTAAACACAAGCGGGCCCACATACATTGATACAGTCATTATACCGGAATTAACAAACGTCTCACTAAAACTTGAAAGAGCTTCGACGTCTTACTTAAACTTAACAAAAAATGTTGAAAATAAGAGAGCATCGAGAGCTACAATCTCCACAACAGAACTTGAAAAAGCTACCATAAAAAGCACAAGAGAGATCACGGATTCTAACATACTCATTTCACCAAATCAAACAAAGATCATACAAAAGCAATTAAGGGTTCAAGCAAGACCCATACGTGATACAACAAACGAAGCAATATCCAGTATAAGAGGGAAAAGAAACGGTATAAAAAATAATAATTTCCTAGCAACAACAGATATAAGGGAAATCATAGCACCTGCAATATTCACTACACAAGAATTAATAAATGCAACGGCACAAGAGGTCACTGCTCCAAAACAACTCGAAGTAAAAAACGCGAAAGCAGATGTATTCGGTTTCCCAAAAATTACAAGTCAGTCATTCAAATCTGGACTGGATAAAAGTGGCGTGCAGATTGAGGTCACAATTTCAGAAAAATCCGGAGAACAGGATTTAAAAAACGCAACACCAAAATCTCTATCAGCTCAGGCTGCACTCAAAAGAGAAAATGAACACAAAGAAAAATCCGGCATACTACACATACAAAATACATCTCATCCAGGAACATACACTAAAATAATTCTAAATGAGAATGCAACTGGAGAGGGGATGAATCTGCAACAACAAACATCAACAACACAGCATTATGAACGACTACACAAAACGAATAAAAAAACGAACAGAACTGATGAGTTACACACCTTATTAGAAACAACCCCCAAAAAAACACAATCAGGAAAAAAACTTATTGTTGAGACCACGACTGCTGAAGTACCCAGTCTACTGAAAATAAAATCTACAACACCACCAACTGAAGCATTCATTATAAACCTACTAAATGAGACCAAGAATATTGAGGGACTACAATCACTGGAATTAACAACTACCACACAACAACCTGAATCATTAACTACTACATTAATAAATGAGACCACAATTGCTGAGGTATCCAGTCCACTGGAACTAACAACTACCAAACCACAATCTGAAACAATCATTATAAACTCAATAAATGAGACCACGATTTCTGAGGTACCCAGTCTACTGGAATTAACAACAACCACACCACAACCTGAAGCATTCTCTAAAAACCTACTAACTGAGACCAAGAACATTGAGGGATTACAATCAGCGGAATTAGCAACAACCACACCACAACCTGAATCATTAACTACAAACTTAATAAATGAGACCACGATTGCTGAGGTACCCAGTCTACAGGAATTAACAACTACAACACCACAATCTGAAGCATTAACTACAAACTTAATAAACGAGACCACAGTTACTGAGGTACTCAGTCAACTGGAATTAACAACTATCACACCACAACCTGAAGAACTAACTACAAACTCGATAAATGAGACCACAGTTACTGAGGTACTCAGTCAACTGGAATTAACAACAATCACACCACAACCTGAAGAACTAACTACAAACTCGATAAATGAGACCACAGTTACTGAGGTACTCAGTCAACTGGAATTAACAACAATCACACCACAACCTGAAGAACTAACTACAAACTCGATAAATGAGACCACGATTGCTGAGGTACCCAGTCTACTGGAATTAACAACTACAACACCACAACCTGAAGTATTCACTACAAACCTAATAACGGAGACCAAAACTACTGAGGTACTACAACCACTGAAATTAACATCAACCACACCACAAACTGAACAATATACTACACACTTAAAAACTGAGACCATGACTGCTGAGGTACCCAGTATACTGGAATTAACAACTACAACACCACTACCTGAAGTATTCACTAAACACTTCATAAATGAGACAAAAACTACTCAGGTACTAGAACCACTGGAATTAACAACTACTATATCACAAACAGAAGCATCCAGTACAAGATTAATAAATGAGAACAAAACAACTGATGTTCCAAGTCTCCTGGAAATAACAACAACCACACCACAACCTGAAGCATTCACTACAAACTTAATATATGAGACCATGACTGCTGATGTACAAAGTCTATTGGAATCAACAAATACCAGGCAACAACCTGAAGAATTCACTACAAAATTAATAACTGAGACCATTACTGCTGAGGTACCCAGTATAAGGGAATTAACAACTACCACACCACAAAGAGAAGCATTCTCTAAAAACCTAATAACTGAGACCAAAACTACTGAGGTATTAGAACCACTCGACTTAACAAAAACCACTCCACAACCTGAAGTATTCACTACAGACTTAAAAAAAGAGGTGACGACTGCTGAGGTACCAAGTCTACTGGAATTAAGAACTAACACAGCAGAACCTGAAGCATTCAGTAAAAACATAACAACAGACAAAAAAATTACTAATGTAACACAACCACTGGAAATAATATCTACGACACAACAACCTGAAGCATTCAGTAAAAACTTAAAATATGACAACAAAACTACTGAGGTAACAGAAACACTGGAATTAACAACTACCACACCACAACCTGAAGCATTCAGTACATCCATAATAACTGACAAGAAAACTACTGAGGTAACAGAACCACTGGAATTAAGAACGACCACACCACAGCCTGAGGCATTAACTACAAACCTAACAACTCAGACCGTCATTTTTGAAGTTCACAATCTACTGGAATTAACAGCCACTAAACCACAACTTGAATCATTCTCTACAAACCTAATATCTGAGACCAAACCTACTGAAGTACTACAACCACTGGAATTCACAACTACCACACTACAATCTGAAGCACTCTCTAAAAACTTAATAAATGAGACCACGACTGGTGAGGTAATCAGTCTACTGAAATTAACAACTACAACACCACAACCTGAAGTATTCACTAAAAACATAATAACTGAGACCAAAATTACTGAGGTACTAGAAACATTGGAATTAACATCAACCACACCACAACCTGAAGTATTCAATATAAACTTAATAACTGAGACAACTACTGCTGATGTACCCAGTATACTGGAATTAACAAACACCAGGCAACGACCTGAAGAATTCACTACAAACTTAATAACCAAAACCACAACTGCTGAGGTACCCAGTCTACTGGAATTAACAACTACAACTCCACTAACTGAAGTATTCAATATAAACTTAACAAAAGAGACAAACACTACTGAGGTACTAGAACAACGGGAATTAACAACTACCATACCACAAACAGAAGTATTCAGTACAAGACTAATAAATGAGAACAAAACGACTGATATTCCAAGTCTCCTGGAATTAACAACTACCACACCAAAATATGAAGCATTCACTACAAACTTAATATATGAGACCACGACTGCTGATGTACCCATACTACTGGAATTTACAACTACCAGGCAACAACCGGAAGCACTAACTACAAACCTAATAACTGAGGTACCCAGTCTACTGAAATTAACAACTACCACACCACAACCTGAATCATTCAGAACATTCATAATAACTGACAAGAAAACTACTGAGGTAACAGAACAACTGGAATTATCAACTGCCACATCACAACCTGAAGCATTAACTACAAACCAAACAACTGAGACTGTCATTTCTGCGGTTCCCAGTCTACAGGAATTAACAACAACCACAGCACATTTTGAAGAATTCACTAAAAACCAAATAACTCAGACCAAAATTACTGGGATACCAGAACCAATGGTATTGACAAATAATAGACCACAACCTGATGCATTCAGTACAATCCTAAAAATTGAGAACAAAACTACTGAGGTACCCAGTCTATTGGAATTAACAACTATCACACCACAACCTGAACCATTCAATATAAACTTAATAAACGAGACCACAACTACTGAGGTACCCAGTCTACTGGAATTAACAGCCACTAAACCACAACTTGAATCATTCTCTACAAACCTAATATCTGAGACCAAAACTACTGAAGTACTACAACCACTGGAATTCACAACTACCACACTACACTCTGAAGCACTCTCTAAAAACTTAATAAATAAGACCACGACTGGTGAGGTAATCAGTCTACTGAAATTAACAACTACAACACCACAACCTGAAGTATTCACTAAAAACATAATAACTGAGACCAAAATTACTGAGGTACTAGAAACATTGGAATTAACATCAACCACACCACAACCTGAAGTATTCAATATAAACTTAATAACTGAGACAACTACTGCTGATGTACCCAGTCTACAGGAATTAACAAATACCAGGCAACAACCTGAAGAATTCACTACAAACATAATAACGGAGACCACGACTGCTGAGGTACCCGGTCTACTGGAATTAACAACTACAACACCACTAACCGAAGTATTCAATATAAACTTAATAAATAAGACAAAAAATACTGAGCTACTAGAACCACGGGAATTAACAACTACCATACCACAAACGGAAGGATTTAGTACAACACTAATAAATGAGAACAAAACAACTGATTTTCCAAGTCTCCCGGAATTAACAACTACCACACCAAAATATGAAGCATTCACTACAAACTTAATATATGAGACCACGAGTGCTGATGTACCCAGTCTACTGGAATTTACAAATACCAGGCAACAACCTGAAGCACTAACTACAAACCTAATAGCTGAGACTGTCATTGCTGAGGTACCCAGTCTACTGAAAATAACAACTACCACGCAACAACCTGAAGAATCAACAACGAACTTAATAACTGAGAGCATGACTGCTGAGGTACCCAGTCTACGGGAATTAACAACTACCACACCACAAAAAGAAGCATTCTCTAAGAACATAGTAACTCAGACCAGAACTACTGAAGTGTTAGAACCACTGGACTTAACAACAACCACTCCACAAGCTGAAGTAATCACTATAGACTTAATAAAGGAGACCAGGACTGCTGAGGTACCCAGTCTACTGGAATTAAGAACTACCACAGCAGAACCTGTAGCATTCACTACAAATTTAATAAACGAGACCACGACTGCTAAAGTACACAGTCAACTGGAATTAACAACTACCACACCACAAACTGAACAATACACTACACACTTAAAAACTGAGACCACGACTGATGAGGTACCCAGTCTACTGGGATTAACAACTACAACACCACTACCTGTATTCAATGTAAACTTAATGAATGGGACAAAAACTACTAAGGTACTAGAAACGCTGGAATTAACAACTACCACACCACAACCTGAAGTATTCAGTACATTCATAATAACTGACAAGAAAACTACTGAGGTAACAGAACCACTGGAATTAACAACTACCACACCACAACCTGATGCATTCACTACAAACTTAATATATGAGACCACGACTACTGATGTACACAGTATACTGGAATTAACAAATACCAGGCAACAACCTGAAGAATTTACTACAAAATTAATAACGGAGACCACGACTGCTCAGGTACACAGTCTACTGGAATTAACAACTACCACACCACAACCTGAAGCATTCACTACAAACTTAATATATGAGACCACGACTACTGATGTACACAGTATACTGGAATTAACAAATACCAGGCAACAACCTGAAGAATTTACTACAAAATTAATAACGGAGACCACGACTGCTCAGGTACACAGTCTACTGGAATTAACAACCACAGCACATTTTGAAGAATTCACTAAAAACCAAATAACTCAGACCAAAATTACTGAGGTACCAGAACCAATGGTATTGACAACTAATATACCACAACCTGAAGCATTCAGTACAATACTAAAAATTGAGAACAAAAGTACTGAGGTACCCAGTCTACTGGAATTAAGAACTATCACACCACAACCTGAACCATTCAATATAAACTTAATAAACGAAACCACAACTACTGAGGTACCCAGTCTACTGGAATTAACAACCACTAAACCACAACTTGAATCATTCTCTACAAACCTAATATCGGAGACCAAAACTACCGAAGTACTACAGCCACTGGAATTCACAACTATCACACTACAATCTCAAGCACTCTCTAAAAATTTAATAAATGAGACCACGACTGGTGAGGTAATCAGTCTACTGGAATTAACACCTACAACACCACAACCTGAAGTATTCAGTACATTCATAATAACTGACAAGAAAACTACTGAGGTACTAAAACAACGGGAATTAACAACTACCACACCACAACCTGAAGTATTCAGTACATTCATAATAACTGACAAGAAAACTACTGAGGTACTAAAACAACGGGAATTAACAACTACCACACCACAACCTGAAGTATTCAGTACATTCATAATAACTGACAAGAAAACTACTGAGGTACTAAAACAACGGGAATTAACAACTACCACACCACAACCTGAAGTATTCAGTACATTCATAATAACTGACAAGAAAACTACTGAGGTACTAAAACAACGGGAATTAACAACTACCACACCACAACCTGAAGTATTCAGTACATTCATAATAACTGACAAGAAAACTACTGAGGTACTAAAACAACGGGAATTAACAACTACCACACCACAACCTGAAGTATTCAGTACATTCATAATAACTGACAAGAAAACTACTGAGGTACTAAAACAACGGGAATTAACAACTACCACACCACAACCTGAAGTATTCAGTACATTCATAATAACTGACAAGAAAACTACTGAGGTACTAAAACAACGGGAATTAACAACTACCACACCACAACCTGAAGTATTCAGTACATTCATAATAACTGACAAGAAAACTACTGAGGTACTAAAACAACGGGAATTAACAACTACCACACCACAACCTGAAGTATTCAGTACATTCATAATAACTGACAAGAAAACTACTGAGGTACTAAAACAACGGGAATTAACAACTACCACACCACAACCTGAAGTATTCAGTACATTCATAATAACTGACAAGAAAACTACTGAGGTACTAAAACAACGGGAATTAACAACTACCACACCACAACCTGAAGTATTCAGTACATTCATAATAACTGACAAGAAAACTACTGAGGTACTAAAACAACGGGAATTAACAACTACCACACCACAACCTGAAGTATTCAGTACATTCATAATAACTGACAAGAAAACTACTGAGGTACTAAAACAACGGGAATTAACAACTACCACACCACAACCTGAAGTATTCAGTACATTCATAATAACTGACAAGAAAACTACTGAGGTACTAAAACAACGGGAATTAACAACTACCACACCACAACCTGAAGTATTCAGTACATTCATAATAACTGACAAGAAAACTACTGAGGTACTAAAACAACGGGAATTAACAACTACCACACCACAACCTGAAGAATTCACTAAAAACCAAATAACTCAGACCAAAACTACTGGGGCACCAGAACCAATGGTATTGACTACTAATAGAAGACAACCTGATGCATTCAGTACAATCCTAAAAATTGAGAACAAAACTACTGAGGTACCCAGTCTACTGGAATTAACAACTACAACACCACAACCTGAAGTATTCACTAAAAACCTAATAACTGAGACCAAAACTACTGAGGTACCCAGTCTACTGGAATTAACAACTACAACACCACAACCTGAAGTATTCACTAAAAACCTAATAACTGAGACCAAAACTACTGAGGTACCCAGTCTACTGGAATTAACAACTACAACACCACAACCTGAAGTATTCACTAAAAACCTAATAACTGAGACCAAAACTACTGAGGTACCCAGTCTACTGGAATTAACAACTACAACACCACAACCTGAAGTATTCACTAAAAACCTAATAACTGAGACCAAAACTACTGAGGTACCCAGTCTACTGGAATTAACAACTACAACACCACAACCTGAAGTATTCACTAAAAACCTAATAACTGAGACCAAAACTACTGAGGTACCCAGTCTACTGGAATTAACAACTACAACACCACAACCTGAAGTATTCACTAAAAACCTAATAACTGAGACCAAAACTACTGAGGTACCCAGTCTACTGGAATTAACAACTACAACACCACTAACTGAAGTATTCACTATAAACTTAATAAATAAGACAAAAACTACTGAGTTACTAGAACCACGGGAATTAACAACTACCATACCACAAACGGAAGGATTTAGTACAACACTAATAAATGAGAACAAAACAACTGATTTTCCAAGTCTCCCGGAATTAACAACTACCACACCAAAATATAAAGCATTCACTACAAACTTAATATATGAGACCATGAGTGCTGATGTACCCAGTCTACTGGAATTTACAAATACCAGGCAACAACCTGAAGCACTAACTACAAACCTAATAGCTGAGACTGTCATTGCTGAGGTACCCAGTCTACTGAAATTAACAACTACCACGCAACAACCTGAAGAATCAACAACGAACTTAATAACTGAGAGCATGACTGCTGAGGTACCCAGTCTACGGGAATTAACAACTACCACACCACAAAGAGAAGCATTCTCTAAGAATGTAGTAACTCAAACCAGAACTACTGAAGTGTTAGAACCACTGGACTTAACAACAACCACTCCACAACCTGAAGTAATCACTATAGACTTAATAAAGGAGACCACGACTGCTGAGGTACCCAGTCTACTGGAATTAAGAACTACCACAGCAGAACCTGTAGCATTCACTACAAATTTAATAAACGAGACCACGACTGCTAAAGTACACACTCTACTGGGATTAACAACTACAACACCACTACCTGTATTCAATGTAAACTTAATGAATGGGACAAAAACTACTAAGGTACTAGAAACGCTGGAATTAACAACTACCATACCACAAACAGAAGTATTCAGTACAAGACTAATAAATGAGAACAAAACGACTGATATTCCAAGTCTCCTGGAATTAACAGCAACCACACCACAACCTGATGCATTCACTACAAACTTAATATATGAGACCACGACTACTGATGTACCCAGTATACTGGAATTAACAAATACCAGGCAACAACCTGAAGAATTCACTACAAAATTAATAACGGAGACCACGACTGCTCATGTACCCAGTCTACTGTTATTAACAACTACCACACCACAACCTGAAGTATTCGTTACATTCACAATAACTGACAAGAAAACTACTGAGGTAACAGAACCACTGGAATTAACAAGTACCACACAACAACCTGAAGCATTAACTACAAACCTAACAACTGAGACCGTCATTTCTGAGGTTCCCAGTCTACTGGAATTAAAAACCACAGCACATTTTGAAGAATTCACTAAAAACCAAATAACTCAGACCAAAACTACTGAGGTACCAGAACCAATGGTATTGACAACTAATAGACAACAACCTGAAGCATTCAGTACAATCCTAATAATTGAGAACAAGACAACTCAGGTACCCAGTCTACTGGAATTAAGAACTATCACACCACAACCCGAATCATTCACTATAAACTTAATAAACGAGAACACAACTACTGAGGTACCCAATCTACTGGAATTAACAACTACTAAACCACAACTTGAATCATTCTCTACAAACCTAATATCTGAGACCAAAACTACCGAAGTACTACAAACACTGGAATTCACAACTAACACACCACAATCTGAAGCAATCTCTACAAAATTAATAAATGAGACCACGACTGGTGATGTAATCAGTCTACTGGAATTAACAACTACAACACCACAACCTGAAGTATTCACTACAAACCTAATAACGGAGACCAAAACTACTGAGGTACTACAACCACTGGAATTAACATCAACCACACCACAACCTGAAGAATACACTACACACTTAAAAACTGAGACCACAACTGCTGGGGTACCCAGTACACTGGAATTAACAACTACAACACCACTACCTGAAGTATTCACTATAAACTTAATAAATGAGTCAAAAATTACTGAGGTACTAGAACCACGGGAATTAACAGCTACTATACCACAAACTGAAGCATTCAGTACAAGACTGATAAATGAGAACAATACAACTGATGTTCCAAGTCTTCTGGAATTAACAATTACCACACCACAACCTGAAGCATTCACCACAAACTTAATATCTGAGACCACAACTGATGATGTACCCAGTCTACAGGAATTAACAAATACCAGGCAACAACCTGAAGAATTCACTACAAACTTAATAACCGAAACCATGACTGCTGAGGTACCCAGTCTACTGGAATTAACAAACACCACGCAAAAACCTCAAGAATTCACTACAAACTTAATAACTGAGACCACGACTGCTGAGGTACCCAGTATGCTGGAATTATCAACTAGCAAACCACAATCCAAAGCATTCACTACAAAATTTATAAAAGAGACCATGACTGGTGAGGTACAAAGTCTACTGGAATTAACAACTACCACACCACAACCTGAAGCATTCACTACAAACTTAAAAAATGAAACCATGACTGCTGAGGTACCCAGTCTCCTGGAATTAATATCTACCACACCACAACATGAAGTACCCAATTTACTGGAATTAAAAACTAGAAAATCAGAATCGGATGTCTCCACTAGAGGTGACATAACTGAAACAACAATGGCTGAGGTACCCAGTTTATTGGAATTAATACCAACTGCATCAAAACATGAAATATTTATCACAAACATATTAAATAAGGTTACAACTTCTGAGGAACCCAGTGAACTGGAGTTAACATCTAGCACACGACAACCTGGAGCATTCACTACAAACCTAATAAATGAGACTACGAATGCTGAAGAACCCAGTCCACTGGAAATAGCATCTATCACACAACAACATGAAGAATTCACTACAAACTTAATAACTAAGATGACAAATAAAGAGGTACCCAGTCTACTGGAATTAACATCAATCACACCGCATTCTGAAGCATTCACTAAAATTCTAATAAATGAGACCACAACTGCTGAGTTACCTAGTCCACTGGAATTAACATTTACCACACCACAACATCAAGATTTAACTACAAGCCTAATAAATCAGACCATGACTACTGAGGTACCCAGTCTACTGGGAATACCACCTACCATACCACAACCTGCGGCATTCACTACAAATCTAATACATGAGTTCAAGACTGCTGAGATACCTAGTGTACAGGATTTAACATCTACCATACCACAATCTAAGGCAATTACTAGAAACCCAATTAATGAAACCACGACTGCTGAAGTATCCATACTACTAGAATTAACATCTACAATATCTCAACCCAAAGTTTCTCCCACAGGTGACACATCAGACACAATGGCAGCTGAAGAACACCGTCTACCTGAATTTACATCTACCACACAAAAATCTGAAGAATTTTCTACAAGCCTAATAACACAGACCACAACTGCTGAGATACCCAATCTACTCGCATTAATATCTACCACAGCACAACCTGAAACATTCAACAGAAACGTAGCAGCAGATAACACAACTCCTGGAATACCCAGACTACTGGAATTAACATCTTCCACAACACAACCTGAAGAATTCGTCACAAATCTTATAACTGAGACGACAGGTGAGGTACACATTCTACCGAACATAACATCGACCATGCCCGCAGAATTCACCACAACCATACAAAATAAGATCATATCAGCTGAGGTACCTAGTCTACTCGAATTATCATCTACAAAACCACAACCGCAAGAACTGACTACAACCATAATAATTGAGAACATGACTGCTGCAATATCCAGTCTTCTGGAATTTTCATCTACCACACCACAACATCAAGCATTTACTACAGAACTAATAACTGAAACCAAAACTACTGAGGTACCCAGACTACTGGAATTAAGATCTACCACAACACAACCTGAAGCCTTCACCACAAACTTAATAAATGCGAACACAACTGCTGAGGTACCCAGTCCACTGGAATTAACGTCTACCACACCACAACATGAAGATTTAGCTACAAGCCTAATAAGGCAGACAACAATTACTGAGGTACCCAGTATACTGGAATTAACATCTACCACATCACAACCTGGAGCATTCACTACAAACCTAATAAATGTGACCACGATTGCTCAAGAACCCAGTCTACTGGAAATAACATCTGTCACACCACAACATGAAGAATTAACTACAAACTTTATAACTGAGATGACAAATGAAGAGATACCCAGTCTCCTGGAATTAACATCAATCACACCACAACATGAAGATTTAGCTACAAGCCTAACAAATCAGACAATGACTACTGAGTTACCCAGTCTACTGGAATTAACAAATACCGCACCACCATCTGAAGCATTGACCACAAACCTAAATACTGAGACCACGACTGCCGAGGAACCCAGTCTACTTGATTTAACATCTACAACACAAAAACCTGATGAATTCACTATAAGACTAATACATGAGACCACAGGTGCTACAATACCCAGTCTACTGGAAATAACAATTACCACACCACAACCTGAAGTATTCAGATACCCAACAATTGAGACCACGACACCTGTTGTGCCCACTCTACTGAAATTAACAACTACCATACCAACATCTGAAATATTCACTGCAAACCTATTAACTGAGTCCACGACTGCTGAGATACCCAGCCTAGTAGATTTAATATCTACCACACAACCTGAGGAATTCTCTATATATGGTAGAACTGAGTCTAGAAAGGATGATATACACAGTCTACTGGAATCAACATCTACCACAACACAACCTGAAGCAATCACTACAAACCTAGTAACTGAGACCAAAACTACTGAGGTACTAGAACCACTGGAATTAACATCAACCACACCACAAACTGAACCATTCTCTACAATCTTAATAAATGAGACCACAACTGGTGAGGTACCCAGTCTACTGGAATTAAAAACTACCACATTACAACCTGAAGCATTCACTGCACACATAATAACTGAGACTACGACTGGTGAGGTACCCACTCTACTGGAATTAAAAAATACCACACCAATTTTTGAAGAATTCACTACAAACCTAATAACTCTGACCAAAACTACTGAGGTACCAGAATCATCAGAATTAACAACTACCACACTACAACCTCAAGAATTGACTACAAACATAATAACTGAGACAAGAATTACTGAGGTACCCAGTCTACTTGAATTAATATCTACCACACCACAACTTGAAACACCTAATTTACTGGAATTAATATCTACAAAATCAGAATCAGACATTTCCACTAGAGGTGACATAACTGAAGCAACAACGGCTGAGGTACCCAGTTTATTGGAATTAACACAAATCGCATCAAAACATGAAATATTTATCACAAAAATTTTAAATGAGAATACAACTCGTGAGGTGCCCAGTCAGCTGAAGTTAACATCTACCACACCACAACCTGAAGCATTCACTACAAACCTAATAAATGAGACTACGACTGCTGAAGAAAACAGTCCACTGGAAATAACATCTATCACACCACGACATGAAGAATTCATTACAAACTTAATAACTGAGATGACAAATACTGAGGTACCCAGTCTACTGGAATTAACATCTATCACATCACAACCTGAAGCATTCACTACAAACCTAATAAATGAGACTACGACTGCTGAAGAAAACAGTCCACTGGAAATAACATCTATCACACCACGACATGAAGAATTCATTACAAACTTAATAACTGAGATGACAAATACTGAGGTACCCAGTCTACTGGAATTAACATCTATCACATCACAACCTGAAGCATTCACTAAAAGCCTAATAAATGAGATCACGACTGCTGAGTTGCCTAGTCCACTGGAAATAACATCTACCACACCACAACATGAAAATTTAACTACAAGCCTAATAAATCAGACCATGACTACTGAGGAACCTAGTTCACTGGAATTAACAACTACCACACCACAATCTGCGGCATTCACTTCAAATCAGATAAATGAGACCACGACTGCTGAGATACCCACTGTACAGGAATTAACGTCTACCATACCACAATCTGAGGCATTTACTAGAAACCTAATTAATGAAACCACGACTGCTGAAGTACCCATACTACTAGAATTAACATCTACAATATCTCAACCCAAAGTTTCCCCCACAGGTGTCACATCAAAAACAATGGCAGCTGAAGAACACGGTCTACCTGAATTTACATCTACCACACAAAAATTTGAAGAATTTTCTACAAGCCTAATAAATCAGATCACAACTGCTGAGATACCCAGTCTACTTGCATTAATATCTACCACAACACAACCTAAACCATTCAACACAAACGTAGCAGCAGATAATACAACTCCTGGAATACACAGACTACTAGAATTAACATCTGCCACACCACTACCTGAAGAATTCGTCACAAATCTTATAACCGAGATGACAGGTGAGATACCCATTCTACTGAAAATAACATCTACGACTCCAGAACCCACAGAATTCACCACAAGCATAACAAATGAGATCATGTCTACTGAGGTATCTAGTCTACTGGAATTAACATCTACAAGACCACAACCGCAAGATCTTACTACAAACCTTATAACTGAGACCACAACTGCTGGGATATCCAGTCTTCTGGAATTATCATCTATCACACCACAACATCAAGCATTCACTACAAATTTAATAACTGAAACCAAAACTACTGAGATACCCAGTCTACTGGAATTAACATCTACCACACCACATCCTGAGGCATTCACTACAAACCTAATAAATGAGACAACCACTGCTGAGGTACCTAGTCCACTGGAATTAACATGTACCACACCACAAAATGAAGATTTAGCTACAAGCCTAATAAATCAGACAATGACTACTGAGGTACCCAGTCTACCGGAATTAACAACTACCACACCACCATCTGAAGCATTTACCATAAACCTAAATAATGAGACCACAACTGCTGAGGAACCCAGTCTACTTGACTTAACAGCTACCACACTAAAACCTGATGAATTCACTATAAGCCTAATACTTGAGACCACGGCTGCTGCGATACCCAGTCTATTGGAAACAACATCTACCACACCACAACCTGAAGCATTCACTACAAACTTAATGACTGAGAACATGACTCCTGAGGTACCCAGTATACTGGAATTAACATCTACCAAAACACAACCTGAAGCAATCACTACAAAACCAGTAAAAGAAAGCACGACTGCTGAAGAACCCAGACTACTGGAAATAACATCTATCACACCACAACATGAAGAATTCACCACAAACTTAATAACTGTGATGACAAATCCTGAGGTACCCAGTTTATTGGAATTAACATATACCACAACAGAACATGAAGCATTCACTGCAAACCTAATGACTGAGAACATGACTGCTGAGGTACCCAGTCTACTGGAGTTAACATCTACCACACCACAACCTGAAGTATTCACTACAAATCCAATAAATGAGAACATGACTGCCCAGTTATCCACTCTACTGGAAATAACATCTATTACACCACAACATGAAGAATTCACTACAAACTTTATTACTGAGATGACAAACACTGAGGTACCCAGTCTGTTGGAATTAACATCTAACACAACACAACCTGAACCATTCCCCACAAAGTTAATGACTGAGACTATGACCACTGTAGTACCCAGTCTACTTGATCTGCAATCTACCACACCACAACCTGAAGTATTCACCCCAGGGGATATAAATGAGACCACTATTCCTGATGTGCTGAATCTACTGGAATTATCAGACACCACATCATATCCTGAAACATTCACCACAACACTCTCATATGTGAACTCAACATCGAACGTACCGGGACTACTGAAACTGTCGACAACCGCACCACATTCCAAAGACTTTATAAGAAAGGTCATAAATGAGACCGAAAGTGCTGAATTACCGAGCAGCCTGGAATTAACAACAGTGAGATGGGATTCTGTACCATTTAATACAACACAAATAATTGAATCTACAACTGTTGTATCATCCAGTCTTCCAGAATTTATACACATCACATCACAAACTCATTCCCTCACTTGTGGAGACCTAATTTTATCCACAGATACTGGAACATCACCTGGAATAGGATCCACTTCCGTACAACACCCTGAACCGAATTCCACAGCAGTAATATTGGACGCCACAACAAGTGAACTGAGTGTGACAAATTCCTCGCCGCTCTATGATCTTGCTTACAAGATGGGCCTAAGTGAAGTCAAATCTGTGGAGTCATCTAGTAGATTGGATATGGGAAGTTCTGCACAGCAATCTGATCCGTTTCTCTCAGTAGGCGTTCTTCGGAATTCATCTGGTAATTCGTCCATTGGACTGGAATTAGCACAGTTCACAGCACAATCAGTAGTCTCTCCCTCAAGTGTTGGCACAACTGGAAGTACTTCACCTGGAATCGAAGTAACAACTGCCACTCCACCGACAGGATTCTTTTCCCCAAATGTTGGCACAACTGTGAGTAATTCAAGTGGAATGAGAGTAACAAATGCCACTCCACAAACAGGATTCTTTTCCCCAAATGTTGGCACAACTGTCAGTAATTCAGGTGGAATTGGAGTAACAAATGCCACACCACAAACAGGATTCTTTCCCCCAGATGATGGCACAACTGTCAGTAATTCAGGTGGAATTGGAGTAACAAATGTCACTCCACAAACAAGATTTTTTTCCCCAAATGTTGACACAACTGTCAGTAATTCAGGTGGGATTGGAGTAACAAATGCCACTCCACAAACAGGATTCTTTTCCCCAAATGTTGGCACAACTGTCAGTAATTCAGGTGGAATTGGAGTAACAAATTCCCCTCCACAAACAGGATTCTTTTCCCCAAATGTTGACACAACTGTCAGTAATTCAACTGGAATAGGAGTAACAATTGCCACTCCACCAACACGATTCTTTTCCCCAAATGTTGGCACAACTGTGAGTACTTCAAGTGGAATGGGAGTAACAAATGCCACTCCACAAACAGGATTCTTTTCCCCAAATGTTGGCAAAACTGTCAGTAATTCAAATGGAATGGGAGTAACAAATGCCACACCACAAACAGGATTCTTTCCCCCAGATGATGGCACAACTGTCAGTAATTCAGGTGGAATTGGAGTAACAAATGTCACTCCACAAACAAGATTTTTTTCCCCAAATGTTGACACAACTGTCAGTAATTCAGGTGGGATTGGAGTAACAAATGCCACTCCACAAACAGGATTCTTTTCCCCAAATGTTGGCACAACTGTCAGTAATTCAGGTGGGATTGGAGTAACAAATGCCCCTCCACAAACAGGATTCTTTTCCCCAAATGTTGACACAACTGTCAGTAATTCAACTGGAATGGGAGTAACAATTGCCACTCCACCGACAGGATTCTTTTCCCCACACAACTGTCAGTACTTCAAGTGGAATGGGAGTAACAAATGCCACTCCACAAACAGGATTCTTTTCCCCAAATGTTGGCACAACTGTCAGTACTTCAACTGGAATGGGAGTAACAAATGCCACTCCACAAACAGGATTCTTTTCCCCAAATGTTGGCACAACTGTCAGTAATTCAGGTGGGTTTGGAGTAACAAATGCCACACCACAAACAGGATTCTTTTCCCCAGATGATGGCACAACTGTCAGTAATTCAAGTGGAATGGGAGTAACAAGTAACACATCGCAATCAGGATTCTTTCCTGCCCTGTACAACAAGACGAAACAGGTTCTTACATCAAGTATTGACTTCGTGACCAAAGCGCCGAAACCCCCAACCAATATAACTTCAGCTGGCGTGCCCAATTACACTTCCAGACCTGAGTCACCGGTCCTCCCTCCGCTTCCATTTAAATGGAAAGCCAACAAACGGACTCAAGTGTTTCGATGCCGGCGTCCTGGACGCTTTCCATCACAGTCCAGTTGTACCAAGTACCATGTTTGCCGTCGGGGCCGGGGTCGACTCTTTCACACCGAGGAGAGATGTCCTCCTGGTCACGGATTCAGTTCCCGTCTTAGGTTCTGTGTCCCCAGTCGTCTTTTATCCGAGTGCAAAGCGGATCGGAACTCTGATGACCGGATTTCAAGTAAGATTGGAGAAGATACAATGAGGAGATGGTTACATAAGAGGAGAAGGAAACAGGGAACAAGGGGAGGGTGAATGAAAATACATTGACATGTCACGTGTCCTAGGATCCGTGACTAATAATAACGGGTTCTGGATTGGATGATTAGATTTATTAACATCTTACATAATCTACTCGTACTTAAAAGCGATACAGCGCTACCGCTGCTTTACGCAATTTACAGTTCACCTTTACATACGCACTAGGATTATCCGTCCTCACGGGTCGTATTCTCGCAACGGGATTAAAGCAGTCTCACTGTTATTAAATCTTCTAATCCTCAGAGGCTGACTTGTAATTCTTCAAATACTAATTTCCCATGGTTATCTTCTACCGACAACTCTCATTCTCGCATTCCGACTGCTCACTTGAATTCCGTGTTATATACCTTCGGGTCGGACCTCACGGAAAACATGTGTCATGTGTCACTGGCCCATTACCCAGCATTGGGCAAGGCGCAGACCACATATAAAACATCTTTCATTATTGTCGCGTAATGTTGTACGTATTACCAAGCAACGGGCTTTTTACCAAGAATCTGTCTCCGTGGGATCGTTGCTTAGCAGTGGATCGATACGCCATAGAAGGATAAAATGAGATGTGCCTAAATAATGGTGGAAGAAAATACGTGGAATTTATTTTTATGTTTAGTTTTGTATCATAAAAATTCTTATATGAAATAAAGAAAACTAAGAAAAACGTGACACAAATTCAGTCCTTATCCTTCCATAAAATTTCCTGTCTCCGTCACGAACATCAGTCACTTAAGGAAGCTTACAGTCTTCTGAGATGTGATACCGACTCTGTTTTACAAAGGTATCATGGTTTCGGCAGAACCTGACACCACCCTCTCCCTGAACATGGAAACTACAAGTTCCTTCGCAGAGTTGGGATATTTGTACAACGTTACACGGCGTCACACCCCAGAAGACAGCAATCTTCACATCAATCTCAGTGGAAACCTCGAAGTCCTAGAGCTCTTTCGGGTAGTAATATCTGCCGTGAGAATCATAAAAGGCAAAGTTGTTCCTGTGCTTAAATAAATAACAGCTATGGAATGAGAGCGTATGGAGGAGTGGAGGTATAGGTCCAGCGTTCTCGACCTCGACACTAGATGGAGGTGCGTACTCAGAGTCTCGTTCCGGCCGCTTTACCCAAGGGGCAATCAATACCTACTGTATAGGAGGCAGGTTGAGACCCAGACCCGTTCTGGACGCTATGGAGGACAGAAATACGGAGAATCGAACCCGTAATTCTGAATATAAACGAATATAAACAGTGGGAGCATTTTAATATTATCCACTTACCCATGCCTTTCGGGCACGCGGGAGCGTAGTTGGTTGAGGCACTATGCTACAAGCCGGAAGGTAGCAGGTTCAAGTCCCGATGCAATTGGATTTTTTCAATTGATCTAATCCTCCCAGCCGCACTATGGCCCTGGGATCGACTCAGTCTCTAACAGAAATGAGTACCAAGAATATTCTTGGGTGTAAAGGGCGGCCGGCGCGTAGGGCTGACAACCTTACCGCCATCTATGAGATGATTGTCTAGAAAATGTGGGAACCTCAACGTCTCACAACCCTATGGGCCTCCACGGCCTGTTACAGTGATATCTTTACTTTTTAGTTACTTTGCCTATGCCTTTGTGTTCCTAATGATCTCTTTCCTTCTGGCTTTACACCAATATCCTATACGCATTCCTCTTTTCCAAATTCTTGCTACATGACGTTCCCATCTCATCCTCCTTTACTTGGTTATTCTAATTATACTTGGAGCAGAGTACAAGTTATGAAGCTCCTCATTATGCAGTTTTCTCCAACCTCCTGTCACTTAACACCCTGTTCTCAAACACTCTCAGTCTTATATTCCTCCATTTATATCAGAGACCAAGTTTCACACTCATATAGAACGACGGGCGTAACAGTAGTTTTATATATTTAAATTTTTATGTTTTTAGACAAGAGACGAGAAGACAAGAGTTTCTGGATTGAATGGTAGCAAGCATTACCCGAATTCGGTCTCCTCTTAGCACAGAAGAAAAGAAAAGCAATTGTAACATACATTTCCAGCTCGCGACAACATTGCTAGCGCGTTTCCTTACTCGTAAAATGTCGCTACATTTCGTCAGAAAACTGAACAAATGACTTCCACTTAAATATAACCATGGATTTAGTTAAATAAATTATGTAAATGGGAGAACATAAAATTTACTGAAGAAAGACTCTCTTTCACATTAGAAATGAAGATTAAGAAAACTCAACAGATAATTAACCTCCTTAGAGTTAATTACGTGTATCCTCGATGACACGCTTGTTTAGAACTGAACTGGGCCCATAAAGGTAAAATTTGTCCCTGCGCCATGAAGGCGTGTGGGGGAGTGGATATCTAGAACCACATTTTCATAACCTCCGCACTAGCTGAAGGTGAGTGGTCAGATTCACGCTCTGGCCGCTTTACCCCCGGGGAAAGGGCCCCCGGTACTCATTGGACAGGAGTTTGGGTGGACCCCAGAGCCGGTGTGGAGGACATGGAGACGAGAAAATTCTTGACCCTACCGGGACTCGAACTCCGACCCCTCGCTCGTCTAGCCCGCTGCCAATCGCTATACCGACTGAGCTACTCGTACCGGCCATATAGCCTCGCCACAGTATACCAGCTGGCAGTCAGAAGGTCTGTATTTTTTACAGACAAACCATATGTCTGCTTGGCAGATATCTTTCGAAATTTCTGGAAATATCTGGGTCACGTATTCAGGGTCTTGCTATTCTGGCTGAGCCTTTCGAGAAAATGAACTGAATTATGAAGCACAAACGGGAGTTTATTGTCACGTGAATGTGACTACGGACGGGGTTTGAATTGGCAATCGGATTTCCTGGATATTTACAGGACGTAACTACAAATAACTACGACAGTCTCACTGAGTTACACATATATAGTGTTCTCAGTCTTCACTAGAGGTTGCTTGGTAGCGGCTTCCAACGGCGGACGTTCCACTTCTTCTGGATTTCCGAACTGTCCCCGCCCTCAGCTACCAGCTTCTCACAATAACATCTGTATAAACAGACAGTACAACAGTCGTTGCTATGGAGCAGCACTGTGGAAGTTTTCCCCGCAACGAGAGAACGCGTTTTCTGTGCGGCCCGTGTCAGGGCTATATAACGAGGACCAGTAGTTCAATTGTGATTGAGCAGAAGTCATACAAAACAATAATAACGAAAATGTTCGCAATATTGGACAAGAAGAAGCCCGACACAGATAAGAGGCTTAAACTTGGCGGCGGTAAAGCATACGACCGTTCAAGTGACTAGAATGCCGCTGTAGCGGAAGCTACTAGAACTAGGCCATAATCTGGTTACTGAGCATGGACTGACAGAGGCCCTGTATATATTTTATGTACATTTATTAACTTGTTTAACATCGTAGTACGCGGGTTCAAATACCCGGCGGAGGTCGTCGAATTTTTAAGGGCGAAAAAATTCAGGGAACAATTCCTCCGGGAGGGACTTTAAGCCGTGGGTCCCGTGTCGTAGCTTTACGGCACGTAAAAGAACCTCATATCTCCAAAGGAGGTCACTGAGCAAAATTGCGGACGTTTGCCGCCCAATAGCAGTCACTAATACCTCCGGTAGATGGGGGAAGCAGTATAGATACTTCTCAGCCAGTAGAGCCGGTCTCGCTGGCTGGGCGGGACTGATGGTACGCACCAATACCGGTAGGATATAGAGGCTGGTAGAAATCATAGAGGGAAGCACAATGGACCACTACAGGTCTAAGTGCATGGGGAAACCCACCCTCTCTAATAACTAACTAACTAACTAACTAACTAACTAACTAACTAACTTGTTTAACATGTGAAATGTAAATATCTTTTACATTATGACAAATTACCTACTACTGCAGACAATGACTCCAACAAAAGACAGACCTGTCCTCTCGTCAGAGAGGGCGCCACACAAAATAAGACCGAAACTGTCAAACACTAATAAATATCCGGTCATAAGCCTCAGGTTGAGCTCGACACCAAGACTGACTGATAGTCAGTCGCAATGTGACTTCGAGTTGTGATTGAACCCTCCTTTCATTCGTATTACTTTCCGACCCCTTCTGTTTGTCTGCCCTACAGTCAGTTCCTGCCTCTACCGCCCAGTCTATAGCATGGAGTGGTACAATGATTACTGAATTGTAAAGAAAGTTGAAAGAAGTGGTCGTGGCCAAATTTATGGCACTATCCTGAGATCTCCATGGAAACGCGACAATTAAGACGGAAATCTCTTAGAGTTGAACCCGGGATCTATTGAATATCATGCAGGAGTGTCGCCCATTCAACCGCCATGTTTGATAAAGATTTGTATCACTTAGCGCAAAATAATTTGTATAATCTCCAAGTCAGGTCTATTTAACCGCCAGCACCTGACATGCCAATGCTAGTGTAGCAGTCACGTGAGTGACTGAGCTCAGTACGGCCTGCTTGACTCACTAATTCATACTGTTTCACGAAAATATGAGTAACAACCGGCAGTTCTAGTTGCAACACCTGACGCAGAGGGGCGGTGGGAATGCGATGATAAGCACTGCACTATAGGTCACACAAACTTCGTGTTCCTGCGCGTGCGCAATCGGTCATTATGAAGTAAGAACTACAACAGAAGTCAGAAATTACAGTGTTAAAAGAAGTTCTTGGAAGAAAAAATCGCCTATTTCCCTCTTATAGAGCACGGACCGCATACTAAACCAAGCGCCCAACAATTATTGTATTGTTACGTTGCCGCGGTAACGTGTCTAGCAACGATATGGGACATACATTCAGACACACAGACTGATGGGAGGGATTAATGGAGTACGCCGTTGAGATGGGCAGAGGTGCCATGATACACATGCCAAGTTTCATAAAGACTGGTTTAGGCATTCAAAAGTTGTTACAGGACATACAAACACACAAACAGCACGGTGACTGCATAAAGCTACTTTTATTTTTTCAGAATAAGGAAAGTAAACCAAAAGCAGGTGGTAAATATAATAACCATTACATTTTAAAATGTTAAAATAACATATATAATACTCGCTATGGTCTTCTGGTTTATGACACCGTGTAGTCTGGTAGGTGGTTACTATCTACTGTTGCCCACCCATAAGTTTCGGATATTCTGAGCTTCATGCTACAAACCATGACATTTTGAGACAGAGGGTCTTCGGTAGAACGGTGAGTGCTGTCATCTGTTATATGGCGCCGTACAGTCTGGTAGGAGTTTATTGACTTGTTGAGGTACGTTGGTACACTTGTACCCGCTATAGAGTGTGACTTCCCTGTAGACGTCATAGTAAACCCTCGTCATAACAGACCAAGATATAGTGGATTTCGCATATAACGAACAAAATCTGTTGATATATTGGGTTTCTGGACTTTATCCATCGTCCTGGTTTTTAAGATAACTAATAAAAACACGACGTTTCGGGAACTGGATCTGTTTCCGTCCTCAGGTGAAGGAAAACACCTATTCTGTTGGGTCCGTTAGAAAGAGCTAGCCTCAATCACTGGACCAGGTGTTTTCCTTCACCTGAGGACGGAAACAGATCCAGTTTCCGAAACGTCGTGTTTTTATTAGTTATCTTAAAAACCAGGACGATTGATGAAGTCCAAAAACCCAATATATCAGTGTGTTATACACCATCGTCAGAATCCTATAGTAACTACTTGAACAAAATCTGGCTGTATGTACAGTTGTGAAACAAGGTTTTGTAGTTAGAAAGCTACCAGTATTTAAAATAAAATAATAGTAACCCCAATATAAAAACCTTTGTATAGACACACTGGGTGTATCTGCGTTTGTCGCGTGTATTTTATGGAGCGCAGACTGGCTACAAGCTGGACGACCGAGGGGTCAGAGTTCAAGTCCCGGCAAGGTCAAGAATTTTCTCTTCTCCACGTCCTCCAGACCGGCTATGGGGTCCACCCAACCTCCCATCCAATGGGTACCCGGGACTTTTTCCCCAGGGGTAAAGCGGACGGGACATGAAGCTGACCATTTACCTCTAGCTAGTGCCGAGGTCAAGAAAATATGAATCTATACACCCACTCCCCCATACGTCTTCATGACGTAGTGCTTAATTAGTTAAGGACAGGGACAGCTTCAGCCTACGTCCGTGAATACCCTTTCACTCGGTTATAGCAGGCATTGGCGATAACAGACAGCCTGCTCTCCTCTCTAGTCCTTTACGATGGTTTACTCTATTTTTTAGTTCAGGATCTGTATGCACAGTGGAGGAACAGCTCCATATATTCGTACCCTCGACACTGCATTGAGACAAAGGGAGCTGTACCCAGCGTAGCAGGTGTCATTATCGACTGAGAAGGAGGACCCACACACAAATGTGTTTCAAATTGATGTGCATAACACGCACGACAATACACAAATTCCAAGACATGCTCTCTCTGGCGTCAGTGAGAGAGCTACCGTCCATTGATGTTTGTGACGACCTATGGACAATCTTCATTTGCCCCACCCTACCCTATACCCCACTCCACCTACTGTCACGAACACACCAGCGAAGACATCGCTCGTATCGCACTGTTAGAGGTGAGCTGAGTGGCCGTACAAGACAGGACCACGGTTTGAACCCGGTAACAAAGTCAAGTGCTCTGCAGATGGGCGGCATAAGATGCAGGAACAGAAGTGTGGTGCACTGTGGCCTCATAGTGACAATATTTCTCATCCAAATTGTGGGGAAAACGTCCCCTAAGGCACAGTACCCTGTCCCCGGGGGGCAGATTCCTGCTTACGACGGCCAGTACCCGAATCCAGGGGTAGACACGGCACAGGGCGGATATCCGGGTGAGAGGAGTGACGGGAGCCGGCGGCAGGAGGGCCCCGTGTCGCGGATATCCGGACAGGACCTGCGGTCCCTGCTGCAGAGGGTGGACGTGATGTTGTCCAACCAATGCACGAAGAACGTGGCGGCACAATGGCAGTTCGAGACGGACGTGAACCCGGGCACCCAGCAAGCAGCTGTGAGTTTCTGTCTCTCTTCACTTATGTATGTAGTGATTTTCTAGTTGTTCGCTTTGATACATCCACTCCAGCATTTCGTTACCTAATTGATCATTTATTTATTCATTCGCCTCCTTATTTCTGCTTCTATTACTCGGTTTATTTGTTTATTCACTTGTTTATTATTTATTTATTCCTCTATTCTACATTTATTCTTTATCGAACGGGGCGAAGAGGAATGCATGTAGGATACCGGTGGAAAACCCAGAAGGAAATAGACCACCAGGAAGACCAAAATATTTTAAGGTTTTAAAAAGCAAGTCGCATGTAAGACGGCTAATGACCAACAAAGAATAAGCAAATGCTGATATATATTTCACAATTCTGGTATTTAACAATTTCATTTTTAAAGTTCCCCTGTCTGCGCACGCACACATGTTCGTCCGTCAGTATCACAGGCATACACTGTTCTGTTTGCTTCCGAACCCAGTCCGATTCTGAAACGATTTTCATTCGTTTAAGCTTTGCTGCAGAGTTGCTTTCTTACCACGCGAGTCCAGATCGTCAGAACGACTTCCTATCGTCACACAGAAACACACAACAGGCCAACAAAGGTTTCTAACCTCAATCTCGAAATGTTCACAATGACTGACAAGTTACATAGCGTAACAATTCTGTTATCACCTCTACATTTACGGTATTATCGCTTCCTTCCACATCCCTAACAATTCACTAATCCTACTATTGCATATTATACAATCTGAGTTACTGAAAAGTGTCGTTAAATAAACTATGAATAAACAAAAATAAAAAACTTTTCCCCGACATGCCGCTACGGCACATTGTGAATGTTCCCTCGCCCAAGCCACGATAGCTCAGTCGGTATTGTGACTGGCTACGACTTGGACGGCCGGGGGGGGGGTGGAGTTCGAGTCCCCGTAGGGACACGATTTTTCTGCTCTCCATGGAGACCATACCGGTTCTGTGACCAACCCAGTCTCCTATCCAACTGCTACCAGGGGAGGGGGCAAAGAGATTGGGCCGTGAAGATGGCCACTCACCTCAAACTAGTACCCAGGTCACGAATAAATGGATCTCTACGTCTATTCCCCCATACGTCTTCATGGCGTATTGCTTATTCAGTTAAGCACATGGAAAACTTTACCTTTTTTACGTTTACCCTCACCCAAGTCACTGACGTTACGTACGACCAAAATGAACGGTATTTTTGCTATCGGTTGGCAGACGGACAACAAGCCGCGGGATGGGACTTGCAGAGGGCCTCTGCCTGCCAGGCGCTGTCGTAGAGACCGCATTTTTTTTATTGCTAGTGGGGTGGGACTAAGTCCCTTGTACTGCGGCCACTTCTGGCCTATTGTACCATCCCCAGATGTTAGGTGAGGGTGATTGTGGAGCAATTGGTGGAATGAAGATTGGCAGGGGAAAACGAAGTACTGGGAGTAAAACTGCCCCAGCGCCACTTTGTCCACCACAAATCCCACATGACCAGACCCGGGATCGAACCCGGGCCGCCGCGGTGGAAAGCCAGCGACTGTCCGCTTGAGCTATGGCGCGCCCCAGAGACCGCAGTTGGGAGATAAGACACCGATTTACACGTTATTGTTGTTATGAACAAGTTGTGGCCACGTGAGGCAGGGAACTTTCACTTCCGGTACTACCTACACAAGAATAAAACAGCAGAGGTGGTATGTGTAAATATTACGTACATGGGTGTCAAACTTACTACCTAACTTCCTCTTAGATTCAGGGTGCTTGGAAACAGGGTCCTGAGTGCAATATTTGGACCCAAATGGGAGGAAGGGACAGGAGGCGAACTTTAGGCTCTCACAGCGGTCACTATGAAGAGTATTACGTTCTGGAATGTGACATCGTTTAGTTTGGTACAAGTTGCTCAGGATCGAAGAGCACATCAAATAAGTAATCACAAAGAATCGGGCAGGAACCAAAACAATTCGCTCTTCGCCATCTTCTTGCTGGTACTTTTGACGTTTGTTCTTCGACACCTCAGACGGAGGCAGTTCCTCTGAAACGTCGGTGAATTTCTACAGGACTACACGGCATCACATCTCAGAAGAGATTAATCTTCGAAGTAGGCGGAGAACGAGGATAATTACACGGCGAGGGAGATTCATAATTCGTACTCTTATTCAGATATTTTTAGGACGATGACATGATGAGATAGGCGGGACATGTAGCATGCATTATGGAGATGGGAAATAAATACAGAATTTTAGTCGACAAATGTGCAAGAATGACAGAACTCTGAATCACCTGGGCGTATGTCTTACAAACGTAAAGCAGAAGTGTGTGGACTGCATACTGTCGTTAGGGATGAGCTCTTGTGAACACGGTAATAAACCTTCGGGTTACATAAAATTTGGGGAATTTCCTGAGTGGCCGAGCGATTAGCTTCCCAAGAAGGAGAACGCTCCATTTGCTGCTTCCTTCAGCCTACACCGTAACAATTACAATTATTATTAACAAGCGAACAGACACTGAATTTTAATTGTCTGTTTATAGGTTTAATGAAGGTTATAGTAAACTACAATTATAGAGGTAACACATGCAGAACACCAGGAACAAAATCGTTACTTGGGAAAGTACAGACGCAACTTGTGCCTAAGTTATGCGACGTCAGAACACTACTAAACCTCATAAAGATCGATTTTTGACAGGAGATAAGAGACGTAGTAGAGACGATATTTTCTAGATAACTTGCTGGATAATAATCACGGTGTCACAAGCGGCAAAAAAATAAAGATAACTGACGTTAGCATTTTAAAACCAATGCATTCTGCCCACACAGTGTATTTATGTGTTCCGTATGGTTCTCACAATAAATAGCGATTATTTCCATAAACAGCATTAACCGGTTGGGCTTTGTAGCGGAGACGTAATGTGTTTCCTGTGAGGTACGGACTGAACTCTGCATTCTGCCCACACAGTGTATTTATGTGTTTCGTATGGTTCTTACAGTAAACAGCGACTGTTTCCCAAAACAACATTAACCGGTTGGGCTTTGTAGCGGAGACGTAACGTGTTTCTTGTAAGGTACGAACTGAATTTGTATATAATACAGATCTCTGCATTCTGCCCACACAGTGTATTTATGTGTTCCGTATGGTTCTCACAGTAAACAGCGACTGTTTCCCTAAACAGCATTAACCGGTTGGGCTTTGTAACGGAAACGTAACGTGTTTCCTGTGAGGCACGGATTGAATCTTCATATATTATTTATGTAACTTAACGCTTCAAAGGTTGATGGACAATTAATGTTACGTTGCAAATGATAATTCGAATACCCAGGGACGGATTAGCTTCCCAGAATCACAAAAGTAATGGTAGGAGTAAGAGCCGAGTACGAAGAGACATGTGGGATGACCATGGATGCGATGGAAAGACGAGATCTAAGTCAATTGTTAATTTGGATTTGTTCATTGTTCCAGTTTTTTATAACCATTGTATTTTGTAATATGGCTCCATTTTCGTCATCAAGAGTAGAAGAATTAGGAGCCCCAAATAGAGTTACTACAAAATTATGACCCCCATGTTCCGAAATTGAGTAATTTTAGAAATTCAATTCGATGAAAACGTCCAAAAGGAAAAGTCTTCAATCAGTATGTCACAGAGTTGTCACAAAATGTTAAATTTGAAGGCTAGTATTTTCTGGAATGTGACGGCAATCTTACCTATCATTTCGGAAGAATGTAACGAAGAGAAAGCCCCGCAAGCAGCAAGTAACAGCAAATCGACCCGTTCCCAGATAACCCACCCTTAATTGTCACCCCGTGAGGACTTGAGATCCAAAGGAATCAATCTACTCATACATTCGTGATTATGACTGCGAAACAATATCCTGTGACTCACAGGGTTGAGAACATGCGTTTCCGGAGTCAGCGAGTTTCGTCGTTGTGCCGCATGGAGCTATCTGTAATAGGACAGATGTCAGCACAATAGGCGCCTGTTTGTGTGTTTCCCAGGCAATGGGTCACTGCGAAGTTGTGCAAGGGGCAAAATGACGATGTAACTAACGTGGGAGAGGTCGACAATAATTTCCCAGCACAAAAAAAAAAGCCTGAAGGACACGGGAGATGTAAGAAATGCCCGTGATTTACACGAATGACACGCTTCCCAAGAAAACCCCTACAACAGAACAGTGACTATGACGAGGTTCGAACTCGTGCTTTTATGACACGGCGCTATAAGTGTCGTTACACAAGCATATGCGGACGGTGTCCTCAGGTATCCATTTGGCTTGCGGACCGAGAGATCCACATTTGCATCCCAGTTTGTAGCTTGCGGATTTACCGTTTTGGAACGTCTTGACATTTTCTTATTACTTTACATCTAACTTACTGTAGCATGTAGACCCCTTGCTGGGCAACAACAACTAGATAACGGCCCTTAAACAGCAGCAGAGAGCAATAGTGTTTTCTGTGCTGTCCGTGCCGACATGTTAAGCGCATTACAGTGAGAATTTAGTTGGTTTGGACTGCTGGCTAGAAGTCAGTTTGTATCCGGAAGGTCCTGAGACCGGCCAGCTCGACCAAGGTTTTCCGTGGTTTTCCTCGGTNCTCACTACGACCACCACTTCTCTCTCTCTCTCTCTCTATTTAGTTGGTTTACACAAGAGTCTTCTGACTCATTTGTGCTTGAAGGCAACAGGGATCCTTTGAGCCTTTCCTCTGACAGACCATTACTCTTCCTAGAAGCCCTGGCTTGCGACTTAGACGCTGCCTCGCTGCTTCCAGCCCCCTTCCTTCTGCGGGCCATGACTCCTGCTACCGGGATCACCATACATCCAGCAACAACCTTACAAACTATATGGGTCACTTCACGTGATGCTACATCCTGTGATGTCTGTACCTTGTTAAAGTGTGACGTGAATGCGTCTTCACAATTAAAAGGAAGTTGCTTTTCCTCGGTCCTAGAGCAAATGCTGAGTTGATACTCAAACTCCACGTTGCACTGCATGCCTCACATGCAGCCCTACCATTGGTAACATCAAAATTTCGCCCTAATATAGCAACCCAAAGTTAGCAAAAAAATTTTACTATAATGCACCTCTTTCAGCGTCATAAAAATATATAGTACATAAAATTTAAAAAATCCGATTATATGCTTTACCTATACCAGAAGGACAAGCGGGCACTGCCTGGGAACCTTCAAAATCGGAGATATAGTTTCTTACCCCCCTTCCAATGTGGTGTGTCTCACTACCACCCACCACTTCTTCTTCTTCTTTTATTTAGTTGGTTAATGAGTGAGTTGGTTGGTGACTGAGTTAAATATTGTGAGCTGTTGCTGTGAGAAGCTGGCAGTTCAGGCCGAGGATAGTTCGGGAACCCAGAAGAAGGGGAACGTCCGCCATTGAAGCCACTACTAAGCAAGGGCTATTGAAGACTGAGAAGATTTTAATGTACTGCAGTTGAAGTAATGTCTGGAGTGTGTAACTCAGTTAGTCTGTAGTTTTTTTCTGTAGTTACGTTATGAAAGAGTTCAAGAAATTCGATTAACAATCCTAAACCTGTCTATAGTCGCAATATATTACATGACATTATTTTTAAACATGATATGATTTACAGAATTGGCCGCTTTTAGTAAAAAACAGATGGATGTCTTCAGTGACCGCGGTTCCCTTAACCCTTAATTTTCCGTAAGAACTTAGTCTCACAAAACGCGCCATGTTTCAGTGTCGGCTGGTGAGGGATTTGTACATTTGCTGTTATGCCAGAGGCCTTAGCCTTCTTTTAAGGTTTACTTTCGTAACTTCGGTTTCACTGTCTCCAAAAATTGGATGTAGAATTCTACCACATTTCTGTCAGTGTCCACACTACAAGTGGCTCAAGGCCGTTTTGTCTAATTGTGCCGACTGCACGGCAAATGAAGGGAGTTGAACTGAAAGCCTCTGTTGGGAAATCGCATGCGAAAGGAGAGACGTTGCGTGGCCTTGAACGCCAAAGCAAATGTTAGTAATAACAAGCAGAAGTACCCGTTCTTCTGCCGATATACCACTCGTTTCCTTTTCAGCGCCACAGAAAATACAACAGCTAAAACTTCATAAACTTGGAACAGCTCATAAACTAGAAAATTAAAGTTTAGAAGGTAAAGCTAACCCTGTAACAAGATGAGGAGGGCCATAGGGTTGTGAGATGTCGAGGATCCCATATTTTCTATAAACAATTGGCTCACAGATGGGGGTGAGATCGTCAGCCTTATGCACCGGCCGCCCTTCCCCCCCCCCGGAAAGATTCCTGGTGCGCATTTCTGGCAGAGGCTAAGTGCCATAGTGCTGCTGGAAGGATTGGGTCAATTGAAAACCCCAATGGCCTCATTGGGAAAAGAACCCGCGACCTTCCGGCTCGTAGCATAGTGCCTCAACCAACTACGCTGCCTCATCACAAAAACTAAAAGTGGTGATCACAGCGAAATAAGTACAGTGTGATTAAGTAAAATATTGAAAAGTACTAGCTTCTGGGATGTGACGCAGTGTAGCCCAGTAGAACTTCAATGACGTTTCGGAGCAGTTTACTGCAGTTATCTTCAGGCCCAGAGAGGAAGTCAAGCAAGGGACCAGCATCTGCTACTTACTTCGTGCCTCTTGGTTAGTTTACACTTCGACCCTGAAGCTGGCGACAATACACTGCTCCGAAATGTCTGTGAACTTCTACCTGATTACACAGCATCACAACCGAGAAGACGATGTAAGATTTCTCGTTCTCACACAGATTGTTATGAAGACGTCTAACTTCTGGGATATAACGCCGTGCAGTCCGTTGAAACAAAATCGACGTTTCGGAGAAACATTTCAGCTCCATCTTCAGCGTCGAAGAATAAGCCAATCAAGAAACCAGGGTGAAGCAGTAGCAAGAAGAGGCTTATAATTTTGCATATAACAATTCATTCTTAGTATTGCAAGACAAAGAGATGGAACTTTGTTCTTGGTATTACAGTCTCCGTATGCAATATGCATGAACTTCATGCACGCTGTTCTCTCTAACTCGAGACTTGCTGGACGCATGTTTCAACAATCGAAACACAAGTCTGCCTGCCTTTCCCACGGTATCCGATTTCGCCACGACGGGTGTTTCCAGCTGACGGGTTTCATTGTCGGGAGTGCCTCAAATTCAAGAACAATCAACTCATTGGCCTTTAACCATTTAAAACCCAATGGTTACTTCATGTCGTCGGCTTCCCACCTCGGTGACCCGGGTTGGAACCCAGGTCAGATCATGTGGGATTTGTGGTGGACAAAGTGGCACTGGCGCAGTTTTTCTCCGAGTACTTCGGTTCTCTTTACCAATTCTTATACTATCAAAAGCTCCCTGGTACAATAGGCCACTAAAGAAAAACTAATCCAGTCATCCCGAATCTTAGAGCAGCTGAAACCACGCCAGCGTCTGACGTTCAACGCGCAAGTCCAAGTGCACAACTCAAGAATTGGTAAGAGCTCGTTTTGATTGTATATGCACTGGCGGCCGTGCAGCGTAAGGCTAACAACCTCAACGCCATCTGTGAGGCGATTGTCTAGAAAATGTGGGAGCCTCGACGTCTCACAACCCTATGGGCCTCCACGGCTTGTTACAGAGATAGCTATATTTAACATCACCGCCATCTGTGTGCCGATTGTCTAGAGAAAATGTAGGAGCCTCGAAGTCTCACAACCCCATGGGCCTCCACGGCCTGTTGCAGGGATAGGGATAGCTTTACTTAGCTCACCGCCATGTGTGAGCCGATTGTATAGAAAATGTGGGAGCCTCCACATCTCACAACCCTATGGGCCTCCACGGCCTGTTACAGGGATAGCTTAATTCACCTCACCGCCATGTGTGAGCCGATTGTATAGAAAATGTGGGAGCCACGACGTCTCACAACCCTATCGGCCTTCACGGTCTGTTACAGGGATAGCTTTACTTAGCCTCACCGCCATCTGTGAGCCGACTATCTAGAGAAAATGTAGGAGCCTCGAAGTCTCACAACTCTACGGGCCTCCACGGCCTGTTACAGGAATAGCTTTACGTAACCTCGCCGCCATCTGTGAGCCGACTGTCTAGAGAAAATGTGGGAGCCTTGACGTCTCACAACCCTATGGTCCTCCACGGCCTGTTACAGGGATAGCTTTACTTAGCCTCACCGCCATCTGTGAGCCGACTATCTAGAGAAAATGTAGGAGCCTTGACGTCTCACAACCCTATGGGCCTCCACGGCCTGTTGCAGGGATAGCTTTACCTTTTTACTTTTTACGGACTAAAGCGGACATCATTGTGAACAAAGATTCCAAATTTACAAGGACCACTGACAGAATATTTCGTCCTAAAAATTTCATTTTAAACAAAGAAACAGATATGAAAACACTGAAGCCAAATTTCGGCAACCACAGCCATATCGCAAGTACAAATACAGCAGAAGCTGAGCAAATGGTCTCTGTCACTAAGTACAATAACCTGCCAGAGCCATGGGCTGTGGGAGAGGGGGTAAGGTAGGCGTCTACCCCTCGCCCTAATTTCAGAAGAAAAAATAAAAATAAAATACCGTATGCACGCATGTATAGGCCGCACATTTTTTGCCAAAAATTCAAGAGGAAAACTGGGGTGCGGCTTATATTCGAAATATTCGAAATCACACTTCATTNCCCCCCCCCAATAACTGGCTGAACATTGTGGGCTCCCATGTACCCCTCCCCTTCTCCGGTCCTCTATGTGTTTGTTCATACCGCCGTGTAGCCAATAGGAAAAGTAAGGATGTTTCGGAGGAGCCGACTGCCTCTGTCTTCAGGATAAAAGAGAGAGCGGTGAGGGAGAACGAGGGTACACAAGTATGGGGTCGGGGGAAGAAAAGCGAGAAGCGACAGGAAGTGTCACCTTGAACACGGATCAGCAAAGACAGGCCCCTGTGATCCCTTGGACAAATGATACAAGGCGTTCACCACACGTCAGCCTGACGTTTCGGAGTAACACATCACCTAGGTCTTCAGGGTTAAAAAGGCAGCTAAGTAATAAACAAAAACTGAACCCAGTTTGCAGCCTGCTTGTACTTGGCTTATTCTTCGACCCTGAAGATGGAGACTAACTGTTCCTCCGAATCGTCGGGCCCTCTCCAAACTACAAGGACGTTGCAGGCCAATGTTTCTATTGTGTGACGATCAGCCGGGAATCTGGGGCAAAGGACAAGTGGGTCCATTGTGAGTGGCAACCTTGTTTTACAGACAACGGACTCACAGAGTTGGGTCTCTTAGTCAGGGGAAGGTAAGCAGCACCTGCGCTGGGCCTCAGGTTGTGCCACGGGCCGTCTGCCGCGTTGTGGCGCAGCTTAGCTCAAGTTAACCGACGTTTCGGGGGAACGTAATGCCTCCATCAGCGCTCTATTTGGTACTTGCTCGGTTCACTCATCGACATTCAAGATGGAAAGGCAGTACATTCCTCCGTACACATCGGTAAACTTCTACCAGACTACATGGCGTCACATCCCACAACACAGAACGCCCCGTCCTTAGTGTTCTCTTTATAGGAGAGAGCACGTTTCACTCTCGAACAAGATGAAAAGATATTTTTGCTATACCTACAAGCAGGAAGGTCGCAGGTTCGATTCCCGTTGAGGTCATTGGATTTTTAAATTGACCTAATCCTTCCATTCCCACTATGGCCCTGGGGTCGACTCAGCCTCTAACAGAAATGAGTACCAAGAATCTTCCTAGGGGTAAAGGGCGCCCGACACTTATGGCTGACAACCTCACCGCCATCTGTGAGCTGACTGTCTAGGAAATATAGGAGCCTCGACGTCTGACAGCCCTATGGGCTCTGAGAAGCTGGTAGCTGTGGCCGGTGACAGTTCGAGAACCCAGAGGAAAGGGGAAGGTCCGCCGTTGGAAACCGCTACCAAGCAACGGCTAGTGAAGATTGAGCAGACTTTATGTGAGCTGCAGTTTCTTTGGAGTGTGGAACTCAGTGAGACTGTCGTAGTTATTTGTAGTTACGATCTGTAAGTGTTCAATAATTTCGATTACCAATACAAACCCCATCTATAATCAGTCACGTGACAATATTGTCCATGGTGTCACTAATTTTAACCGGTTTTTGTGGCCGCGCCATAGCTCAAGTGGTTAGTTGCGGCCCGGGTTCGAGCCCGGGTATGGTCAAGTGGGATTTGTGGTGGACAAAGTAGCGTTGGGGAAGGTTTTCTCCGAGTACTTCGGTTTCCCCTGCCAATCTTCATTCCACCAATTGCTCCACAATCACCCTCACCTATCATCTGGGGCTGGTACAATAGGCCAGAAGTGGCCGCAGTACAAGGGACTTAGTCCCACCCCACTAGCAATACAAAAAACTGTTTTTGTGCGTAATAAACATACATAGTATTTCCTCTCTGAGTAAGAGATAATCCCAATGGTTTCTCACAAACGGCGAAAGACACGGGTTCGAAATCTTTCACGCGACAGAGGCTTATAACCGTGGGAAGTGCACGCAGATGAAGGCGGCTTCTTCAGGAGGAGACAACATGAGGACACATGAGGAGGAACTTGGCAGTGCTGACTGAGAGCCTTTCCTGGCTTTACTCAGTCCCTCTACTATAACCGAAACCTTTCCCAATTCATTTTTACATCAACACCCCCGCCATTCGATGCTGCCAACAGAGTCATAAATAACCGTGAAATATGAAATTGATTTCATTGAAGAAACACGAGCCCTATACTGTCACGTAGCTTTATGTTTTAGTTTTCCTGGTTATGACACCGCGTAGTCTGGTAGGTTGGTACCAAAGTTTATGGACATAAACTGACTTCATTTCCACTCTGAAGATGAAGGCAATATGTTATTCCGAAACGTTAGTACCCATCTACCAAACTATAAAGTGAGAAACAGAGGTAGAAAAGAATAGTTGAAGAATAGGTGAAAAGGCAAAGTCGTGGAGAAGTGAGGGGAAATTTATTTTTATGGGTGAGAAAGAGCGTTATTCTGTTGAGGGGTAAGTCTGAGAAATTTTTATTTTTTTGAATGTGCACTGCAAAAATTTGGAACGCTGATTTGGTATTTTGACGAATTTAAACTGGGAAGGCTCTAGGAGAAGCAGGGAGTAGCAACGTGCTTTTCATGTATAACACAGATGAGCACGTTATGTATCTCCAACTCCAAAAAAACCTCTCATCTCACTTGCAATTTCTGCTCCTCTAGCTCCTGGCCCAGTTGGAATACGCCGACTACCAGAGGGCAGTGTGGGGGGTCCTGAACAAGGTGTCACGAGACCAACAGCAGGACGGCCCCATCTGGAGGCAGGTCCAGTTCTTGTCTGTGATAGGGCCCGCAGCCCTGCCACCTGAGCTTCTGGACAGGGTAAGTTCTTTCTTCATGGCGTTTCTGGAAGTCGTCCACCTTTCCAATAACATTTCGAATAATGTTTCTGGTTCTGGTTCTACCGCAACAGCTTGGTTCCCATGCGTAGCCGGTATAGCGACTGGCTACGGGTTGGACGACTGAGGGGTCGAAATTCGAGACCCGGTAGGATCAAGAATTTTCATTTCTTGGTCCCGTCCAGACCTACTCTGGGTCCCACCTAACCTCATATCCAATGGGTACCGGGAGCTCTTTCCCCGGGGGTAAAGCGGCAGGGGCGTGAAGCTGACCATTCACCTCCAGCTAGTGCCGAGGTCAAGAAAATGTGGATTTATTATATATCCACTCCCCCATACGCCTTCATGACGTAGTGCTTAATTAGTTAAGTAAAGGGACAACTTTACCTCTTGGTTTCCATTCAAGCGACAAGCACTGCCCTTCTCAACTGAGTTACATTCGAGTGTTTTCCTGTTGCAGTACAACAAACTGATCAGCGACATGCTGTCCGTGTACAATGGCGCCACCACGTGTGCGTACAACGAACCTTTCAAGTGCGGTCTGCGCATCGAACCCGGTAAGAGCTCCATGGCCACAGCACTGATGGCTCGGGGTGTGATTGGGCTTAGGTTGGCAATACGAACTGTCAGAATGTCAAACTTTACGACTGTTAGGTGATAAGTCGTATCGGCCGCTTTTTTATTCCGTAATCGCTTCAGCTTTATACAGCTCAATAAACGGAACATAATGTATTTATATACGGGCCTATAAAAATGAAGTTGAACTCCACACAATTCCAAATGCAGTTCTCTGCAGCTTAGTGGCCCTTTCATCTGTCCATCCCAGCAACCTTACCTCTAACCGGGGACACAAGTTGCAAGCCATGTGTGATCTCGGCGGCAATTGGGGTGGTTGGTTAGGGCGACCAGTTGTAGGGGGGGGGGAGACAAGCAATTTTCGAAAAACGTACATAACAGACATTAAATTTTAATACTTACTTACTGATGGAGGCCGCGCCATAGCTCAAGCGGGTTAGCCGCTGGCTTCCCACCGCGGCGGCCCGGGTTCGATCCCGTGTCTGGTCAAGTGGGATTTGTGGTGGACAAAATGGAGCTGGGGTAGGTTTTCTCCGAGTACTTCGGTTTCCCCTGCCAATCTTCTTTCCACCAATTGCTCCACAATCACCCTCACCTATCATCTGGGGCTGGTACAAAAGGCCAGAAGTGGCCGCAGTACAAGGGACTTGGTCCCACCCCACTAACAATAAAAGAAATACTTAATTATGGAGCTGAGCCCTTCTTAAGGAGAAGTCAAATCTGCAACTACTCAAGAATTTCCCAGCATTTTATGGAACCCAAAGTTCATTACCGTGTTCACAAGAAACCTCCACTGTTCCATATCCTGAGCCAGATCACTCCAATCCATACCATCCCATCCTATCTCTCTAAGATTAATTTTAATATTGTCCACCCACCTATGCCTTGGTCTTCCCAATATCCTATATGCATTCCTCATCTCCCCAATTCGTGCTACATGCCCTGCCCACCTCATCCTCTTGACTTGATCATTAAATTTTAATATCTTCCAAAAGATATAAAAAATCTTTACTTCTTTCGATTTTTTTTATTAATTCAAACTGACTATACAGAGTGTCCCAGGAGGAAATATCAGTATTCTGGGAGGCCACAGTAGTGGTCATCCTAAGCAAAAAGTTATGTACCTTTGTCCTATTCAGGACGGTTTCCCAGATACAGCTATTTGACTGTACAGGTGGTACTGATCACGGATCACACTCATGTTGACAGCAGTTTGTGTGGTACTGATCACGGATCATACTCATTCATTTTGACTGTTTGCAAGGTAGAGCTGAGTGTGGTCATGGGCCGGAGCAGAGACTGGGACGAACTGCAGTACTCCTGGATAGAATGGCGCCGTCTAACCGGCCAGAAGATGCGCGACCTCTTCGAGCAAGTGGTTGAACTCAGCAACCAAGCGGCGCAACTCAACCGTGAGTCCATCTGTCTTTGTAACGTTACTACACTTGAGCTTCGACAGTTGTCAAGAGATGGCAGGAACGTCAATCTTTCGAGTAGCACTCTCGCGTTCTTTATTGGAAGTCGCTGATTTTTAGGCTGCGCTGAAATCACGACTACATTCAGTATCAGAATGTGGACGCATAATGAATTGCAAAGAATGTGGAAGTGGTCGTGGCCTAGTTCAAGGTACTATCCCAGAATATGCATGAAGAGACTGAGGAAATGACACAAATGCACAATTAAACAGAACAGGTTGCTCTGAATAAAGAGAGAATATATATTACAAAATGGCGTACAGTTTAAGTAATTTGACGCTTCCCGTCATATCTGCAACTACTTTGCAGCGCCGACGTCGCGTCTCAGTGGCTTGCTCCCGGCACCCCTACACGTAGCCCCCCCCCCCCGCTCGCAAAGCCACTCAGGCCATCGTCAAAAAGTCCCATAAGATCAAATTCCGAAATGATAGCTCCTGTGGGAACCTCAAATCTCAAATATTTTAGTCAAGTGCGCAGCCCCATGTGACGTAGAAAGTTCAAAACCAGTTTCCCATGCAGCTTCAATTTTCCTGCAGTAACGGAATCTTCGTGGGAGTAAAGGCCGGGTGTGAAACTTGGTCTCTGACATTAAGGGAGGAACACAGACTGAGGGTGTTTGAGAACAGGGTGCTGAGGAGAATATTTGGACCGATGAAGTGAAGGGAGCTTGGAGAAAACTGCATAATGAGGAGCTTCATAACTTGTACTCTTCTCCAAGTATAATTGTAATGATCAAGGAGGATGAGGTGGGCAGGGAATGTAGCAGGAAATGGGGAAGAAGAGGAACGCATATAAGATATTGATGGAAAAGCCAGATGGAAAGAGAAAATACCAAGGCGGAAGTGGGTGGATAATATTAAAATAGATCACAGAGAGACAGAATCGGATGGTATGGATTGGATAGAACTGGTTTAGGATAGAGACTAGTGGAGGGCTCTCGTGAACATTGTACTGAACTTTTGGATTCCGTAAAATGCTGGGAAGTTCTTGAGTAGCTGCACAATTGGCGGCTTCTCAAGAAGGGCTCAGCTCCATGAGTGACTGCGTGAAAGGGCGACCGGTGGACGCGTAGGGCTGACAACCTCATGGCCATCTTTGAGCCGACTGTCTAGAAAATGTGGGAGCCTCGAAGTCTCACAACCCCTATGGGCCTCCACGGCCTCTTACAGGGATAGCGTTACTTAACCTCACCGCCATCTGTGAGCCGATTGTCTAGAAAATATGCGAGCCTCGAAGTCTCACAACCCTATGGGCCTCCACGGCCTCTTACAGGGATAGCGTTACTTAAACTCACCGCCATCTGTGAGCTGATTGTATAGAAAATACGGGAGCCTCGACGTCCCACAACCCTACAGGCCTCCACGCCCTATTGCAGGGATAGCTTTACTTAACCTCACCTCATCTTTGAGCCGATTGTCTAGAAAATGTGGGAGCCTCGAAGTCTTACAACCATATTGGCCTCATGGCCTGTTACAGGGATAGCTTTATATTAGTCTGTGTATGTCAGAGTTGTGTCGCGTGAGCATTTCCAACGTTTCGTACTTATTCTGGGTAACGAGATTTACGTAAGCCGATGCAGAAAATATATGCCTTTTAAAGCATGAGGATTAAAGGGTGCTGCGTGAAGGAATGACCCCATATGTTATTAATATGTTTCTTACGTCAGTTAGTAACATCAAGTGCATAACAGCAGACACTGCACGTGTAGGCCCCATATGGGCCCGATTACGGATTGCTTTGCCAGAAGGCAATTCCAGAGGGAGACCGAAGAGACGGCCCTGAATAAAGACAAATGATTATTTCTTGTTTCTGCTGCAGACTTCAAGAACGCCGCCGAGTACTGGCTGTTCCCGTATGAGTCGCCGACGTTTCGGTACGAACTGGAAGGCGTCTGGGATGAAGTCCGTCCGCTGTATGAGCAGCTGCATGCTTACGTCAGGCGGAAGCTTCGAGACTTGTACGGCCCTGACAAACTGAGCCGGAAGGCTCCGTTACCTGCCCATATTCTGGGTAATATCGCAGTCTGCCTAGCTGCTTTACTCCTCCCTATCGCGTCAGTTCCCACATCACAGAAAATACAATCATCCACTTAATTTTTGTGGCGTCACGTGGTGTGGCTATAGGCGGGGGTTCGGATTGGTAATCGGATTTATTGAGCACTTACGGAACATAACTACAAGTAACTATGCCAGTCTGACTGAGTTACATACTACTCTTGTCTTCACTAGCCGTTGTTTAGTTAAGGCCTCTAACGGCAGACTGGATTCCCGAATTCTCCCCGGCCTCAGGTACCGAATCTGAATGAGACTGAGTCTTATGTTACGACCGGCGGTCAGTCGGCCAGTCTGCCTTGGAACAAAGCACCCATCTGGGGTCCAAGACCATATTTTTATTACTTGCGGGTTTGTTGATGAGGGGGGCTCTCTCTGACGATAGGACGGGTCTGTCGTTTACAATTGTTGCTGGCCATCACCAGAGTAGTCATTCTCGGGCCCGATTCCCGTGGGACTCACAATATTTTACTGTCTCAGATTCGAGATTTCCCTTTTCGTCGCCTCCTGCAACTCACAGGGCTACGGTGGAGGTATTCGACCCCGCCAACACATGGGAGAGGCCCGAACCCTCAAAATCTGAACCGTCAGTAGCCTCAGCTACCAAAGCCAAAGTCACATTGCGACTGACGGTCAGTCAATCAGTCAGTCTTGGTGTCGAGCCCAATCTGGGGCCCATGACCGGATATTTATTACTGTTTGACAGTTTCGGCCTTGTTTTTGTGGGGCGCCCTCTCTTACGAGAGGACGGGTCTGCTTTTGGTCACAGTCATAGTCTGTAGTAGTAAGTCATTTTTCATTATGTAAAGGGTATTTACGTTTTACGTGTTAAACATGTTAATAAATGTATATAAAATATATACAGGCCTCTGTCAGTCCAGGCTCAGTATAGCAGAAGACGCCGTATTTCTAGTAGCTTCCGTTACAACGGCAAGCTAGTCACTTGAACGGTCGTATGCTTGACCGCCCCCAAGTTTAAGCCTCTAACACTTTCTATGTCGGGCTTCTCCTAGCCAAATATTGCGAACATTTTCGTTATCATGATTCTGTATGACTTCCGCTTGTTTCTTGCATAANTTTTTTTGTGGGGGGGGGGGGGAGAGGAAGAAGACGTGCTGAGAAACCGACGTTTATACCGTTTCAGAATACTTCTAATTAATGCCCTACAGTATTCAGGTTAAATGGATTGTTTTCCACAGAGCCTACGTTCAATTTTTTGGCATAAGTATACGGTAGATATCTTCTTATTCTGATTCTGATTTGTTTAGACCAACGGAAGGGGCAGACCGCTCCCCTCCCCCCCAAAAAAACTTCCCGCCTGTGACCATTAGTGTGTCCAACGTGACCAAGTACGGAACCAATAAACAGTATCTCCCAACACATCGTAATCACGGGTTAGCTCAGTCACTGGACCAGACTATGGGGTTCGATTCCCGACAAATCAGAAATTTTATTCTCCGTCCAGATCAGCCCTGGGTAGCAGACAACCTCCTACCTAAGGAATACTGGGTTTGTTTCCCCAGCAGTAACGCTGTGTGAAAGACGGCGTTAATCGTCAATCGGCCTGGACGCATCATCCGTCGACTCAGTGTATATTTGCAGATTGCTTGGGCGATGTTTGCCTGCACCGGTTCAGAAAACATGTGTTATGTTACAGGCGACATGTGGGGCCAGTCCTGGAGCAATATACTGGACGTGACTATACCGTACCCTGGCAAGAACTTCCTTGACGTCACCACCGAGATGGTGGAGCAGGTCAGTTACACGAGATCACCACCTGGATATGTCATGTTGGCAGCTGCCAGTGGTCTGTGCTAAACTGCCTGGATATGTCACATTGACAGCTGCCAGTGGTCTGTGTTAAACTGCCTGGATATGTCATGTTGGCAGCTGCCAGTGGTCTGTGCTAAACTGCCGGGGCATGTCACATTGACAGCTGCCACAAGTCTGGGCTAAACTGCCTGGATATGTCACATTGACAGCTGCCAGTGGTCTGTGCTAAACTGCCGGGGCATGTCACATTGACAGCTGCCACAAGTCTTGGCTAAACTGCCTGGATATGTCACATTGACAGCTGTCAGTGATCTGTGTTAAACTGCCTGGATATGTCATATTGACAGCTGCCACAAGTCTGTACTAAATTGCCGGGATGTCACATTGACAGCTGCCAGTGGTCTGTGTTAAACTGCCTGGATATGTCACACTGACAGCTGCCACAAGTCTGTGCTAAACTGCCTGGATATGTCACACTGACAGCTGCCACAAGTCTGTGATAAACTGCCGGGATATGTCACACTGACAGCTGCCACAAGTCTGTGCTAAACTGCCTGGATATGTCACACTGACAGCTGCCAAAAATCTGTGCTAAACTGCCGGGATATGTCACATTGACAGCTGTCACAAGTCTGCGCTAAACACGTTGCATTGTTTGTAGGGTTACACTCCGCTGGCGATGTTCCGTCTCGCTGAGGAGTTCTACCTGTCTCTCAACATGAGCCTCTTACCGCCTGAGTTCTGGAGCGGCTCCGTAATTGAGGAACTGCCGGACAGGGTAGTGATCTGCCAGCCTTCCGCCTGGGACTTCTGCAACCGACGCGACTACAGGTACTCGTGGATTATGTCCCTGTCTCAAGGTAGGATCGGGTAAATTGCTGCTGATCCTCGCCAGCACAACCATTCTTGGTTCCTTCAGGGCTTTCCATGAACAATAATTATATGTCTGAAAGTGGGGGGGGGGTTGTGGAAGCCTCTATTTTGTTCAGTTGAATTCCTGCTCGGTATATCGGACACATTTCTACGTTCGATGTGTGATCTAGTTAAAATTGTCCCTCTGCTAAATGTGCATTAACGGCTAATGTTTTTGTAGGGACGTTGACTATTTGGAACCAGAACTATTTTTCTTAATCACTAAAATGTTAATTGTGTTTGAGATTCATATATATTTATTGTCACCGCATCATACTTGCCTAAATTATTATTATTATATGTAACTCCCAGACCTGCAGACCGAGGTTCGAGTATCCCGAGGCATGACATTATTTATTTCTGTTATCGTTGACTTTACAGGATCAAGATGTGCACGCAGGTCACCATGAAGGACTTTGTCACGGTGCACCATGAGATGGCCCACTTGCAGTACTTCCTGGAGTACAGGCAGCAGCCCAAAGTGTTCCGGGACGGCGCCAATCCCGGTATGGCACTACCAGCTGACTAAATAACCAACCACCTAACTCCATGAAGTTGCGCCCTCCATTCGCCGAACTACTCAAGAATCCTGCCCCATTTATTAAACGAGAAAGTTCATTACCGCGTTCAAAAGAGCCTCCCACTGGTCCCTATCTTGAGCCAGATGAATCCAATCCGTTAACTCACCCCCCATTTCTCTAACAAACATTTGTCTAGACTCTCCAAAAGGTAGAGGAACTTGGGTGGCTATCAGCACAACAATCAGGTACGAATATTGTGCTTCTGGACGTTATCCATCGTCAGGTTTTTTAATTTAAAAACACAACGTTTCGGAGACCGGATTCTATCTCCGTCTTCAGGTAGAAACTACTTGTTGGGCTCAGGGCCGCGCCATAGCTCAAGCGGTTAGTCGCTGGCTTCCCACCGCGGCGGCCCGGGTTCGATCCCGGGTCTGGTCAAGGGGGATTTGTGGTGGACAAAGTGGCGCTGGGGCAGGTTTTCTCCGAGTACTTCGGTTTTCCCTGCCAATCTTCATTCCACCAACTGTTCCACAATCACCCTCACCTATCATCTGGGGCTGGTACAATAGGCCAGAAGTGGCCATAGTACAAGGGACTTAGTTCCACCCCACTAGCAACAAAAAAATAGTTGGGCCCAATTCATAGGGCTAGTCCCTATCTCCAGACACCTGTACCAGCACCAAGATGGGGTATACAAGCCAAAAACACTACAAACCATCTGCGAGAATTAAGAAAACCATTACAATATTAAAGACTCATAGTTTATGAGGCCTTGCACCTGAGAGATAAAAACAGGACGATAGATATAAGGTCCAGAAACAAAATATTTGTTTTAATGTACCATCGTTCACAAATTTTTAGATATTAGTTATAACACTCAGAATTATTAAAAATTACGTAGTGTTAATTTCGTTTTGTTGCACATGCCGCTATGCTTCTTGATATGTATGATCAAGTTCAGGCGGTTATGTAAATGGAGATCGAAACATATAATGTTATGTGTAATAAAAGAAAATATTAACACGCTGTGCTGACGGCCATTCAAATACCTCTACTAATTCACAACGGACTGCACATAATAAATATGCTTCCAAAAGGTCTGTACCCTTTAAGTTTTCTGACCAATATGTTGTACGAATTTCTCATTTCCCACATGCATGCTGCATTCACCCTTCATCCTCCTCGACTCCATCACAGTACGAAAAATGAAATCTCTCCTTGTGTTTCCAAACACTTAAAACAATAATTTTGTTTTAAAAACTCCAGAGTAATCTTAGACAACAGGTAATGGTCAAGGTCAATGTGACGCTATCCCTGCAACAGGCCATGGAGACCCATAGGGTTGTGAGACATCGAGGCTCCCAATTTTTCTAGATATTCGGCTCACAGATGGCGGTGAGGTTAAGTAAAGCTATGCCTGTAGCAGGCCGTGGAGGCCAATAGGGTTGTGAGACGTCGAGGCTCCCACATTTTGTAGACAATCGGCACACAGATGGCGGTGAGGTTAAGTAAAGCTATGCCTGTAGCAGGCCGTGGAGGCCCATAGGGTTGTGAGACGTCGAGGCTCCCACATATTTTAGACAATCAGCTCCACCCAACCTCATATCCAATGGGTACCAGGGTAAATCCAAGGGTAAATCGGCCTGGGCGTGAACCTCACGACTCACTTCCAACTAGTGCAGAGGTCAGGAAAATGTGGATCTATAAACCCTCTCATGGCGTAGTGCTTAATTAGTTAAGCACAGGGACAACTTTACCTTTACCACAATTAATGTGATGTATAATTACCACGTTAATGTGTAAGCAGTGTTATTTCATTTTGTGTCATTCAAGGTCAAGCAAACAATAACTACGAGAGAAGTGACCCCCGATTCCTTGGCCGTCCAGCCAGGCTCCACAATACCCGGTATTAATGTTGTGTTCCAGGCTTCCACGAAGCAGTGGGCGAAGCCGTGGCGCTCTCCATAGCAACGCCTCGACACCTGCAGGACCTTGGCCTGGTACAGGGCTCAGTCGATGACGTTCCCCACAACATAAACTCGCTCTTCTCCCTCGCCCTGGACAAGCTGCCCTTCCTACCCTTCAGTTTAGTCATGGACGAGTGGCGATGGGACATATTCGAGGGAACCATTACTTCGGACGAGTACAACTGTCATTGGTGGAGGCTCAGGTGAGACACAGCGACTCTGAGTCCGTCTTAACCCCCCACATACACATAATTCAGTACAGTCGCGGCCGATCGTGATTCATACAGTGAAGTTCTGGATTATGATAACGTGTAGTCTGGTAGCAATATACTGTCTCTATCATCAATCAATTTTAAATAGCTGTATGTAGGATCTGAGGTTCTGACACCGGTGGTTAAGAAGAGTCCTGTCTTCTGTGGCATAACGACCTTTAGTCTGTTGAAAGCCAACCGACGTTTCGGAGGCACATTTCGCCTCCATCTTCAGTGTCCAAACATAAGAGTGAGTTTGCGACCTACTTCATGCTGAAGATCTAGGCGACACGTTCCTCCGAAACGTCGGTTGACTTTCAACGAACTGCACGGCGTTATATCAAGGAAGAGAGGCAGGATGGAGGGAGTAATGACAGGAGATTTGCAGCCAATCATAGCCAGGAACGGAACCAGGAGACGAGGCCCCGAGTGGGGTAGCTACTTCAATACAAATTGAATTAAACGATAGGCAAAATGCCCTTCTAAGGGTCATGAACAAAGGAAGGAGAAGTCACTTCTCGCGTCTCCTTTGGGTACAAACGAGTCGTTCCGAATCGTGCTCTAGGAGAAACCAACATCTCTGCTCATGATAGGGAAGCAGCTCTTCGAAGCCCGCGATAGTTCAATCGGTACGGCGACTGGCTACGGGCTGTACGGCTGAAGGAACAATATTCGATTCCCGGTAGAGGCTATACGTTTTTCTCTATTCCCCCGCATCCAGACCGGCCCCGAATTCCAACAGCCAGCGAGGAATCATTCCCTGGGTGTTAAGCTGCCGGGGCGTAAAGCTAATCATTCACCTCCACGTAGTGTCGATCCTAAGAATATGTGGATTTATATCTCCAGTCATTCATATATGTCAATTGGGTGGTGCTAAATTAAACACAGGAACCTCACAGAAACCACAATGAGCCTCCATTACTAGGCTGTTTAAGGAAAGAGTCCCTGTTTATTGTGAGAAACATATGGAACACACAAATACACTGTGGGGAGAATGCAGAGTTCTGTAGTATATATAAATTCAGTCCGTACCTCACAGGAAACGCATTACGTCTCCACTATAAAGCCCAACCGGTTAATGCTGTTTAGGGAAACAGTCGCTGTTTATTGCGAGAACCATAGAGAACACACAAATACTCGGCCGAACCCGCCTCCTATACAAAGAGTGACGGGGGGCTTCTTCCCCGGGGGTAAAGCGGCAGGGACGTGAAACTGACCATTCAACTCCAATTATTGCCGAGGTCAAGAAAATGTGGACCTATACACCCACTCTCCTATACGCCTTCACAGAGTAGTTAACTGTAAGTCCATATCGTAATGAACTCGACATACGAGTATGTTTCTCCAACTTATAATCGATTTTCGGAATTGCATTAAGTCGCAAGCCTAGGGTACGACTATATAGATTGATTCTAAATTATTGTAGGGGTTTCCGTGTCCTATAATTTTCAGACCTTACGTGCCACGAAAGGCGCGCATGTTGAAGTTGTTTGGAAGTTTTAAGTCTAGGGTAGGACTATACAGAATGATTCTAAATTATTGCAGGGGTTTCCGTAGCCTATAATTCTCAAATCTTACCCGCCACGAAGGACGCGCATGTTGAAGTAGTTTAGAATTCTACAGTATTGATTCTAAAGGTAATGAAATTTTCTGACTAACACTTTCATATTCCGTAAGCAGTTTTATTTTGTCATTTCATATGTAAAAGTTATAGGCCACGAAACCCCGAAAATATTTAGAATCACCCTGTATATACAAATGAATGATAACATTAATAGTGTTATAATCTGTTTCAGGGAGAAGTTCTCGGGTATAAAACCGCCAGTTTTACGATCGGAAATAGATTTTGACCCCGGATCAAAGTACCACATCGCGGCGAACATACCCTACATACGGTGAGTACGTGTAAACAGTCTCAGTATGAATTTGGCACATTCACTGCCAGGCCAGTAGATGTCAGTGAAAGCAGTCTCGGCCCAGGAGTCGTGGCTAGACAGACACACATACGAGTGTTCGATTCGGAAAAATGTCAATCTCATTTTCAAAAACGACATTGTGTTATTAATCCAATCTTGTTCTGCAAATTTGTGAGGTTACCTGATGACGTACCTCGGTGATAACACGAAACATGTCTACGATCAACTATGGCACCTTGAGTCGTTATTGACTACAACAGAGAGAACGGCCGTCTTAGGCAGTAAATGTGTCCAGTGTGTTGCATGGTGCACTGTGGTAATACCAGTTTATTTCACAATGTAATCTTGCTTCTGACTGACTACAACAGCTTTGTGATGCAACATTATAATTGGTCATAATCAGCGCCATTTGTCACGTGGGAGCACTGAATTTACAGGAAGTTTTCCAGTCACATACAGAGATTTGATGTATGTTTTCAGCGGGCCAATTTTTCAATTCTAATAGCCAACTCTTATACACGTATACATATCAAAGCCAATTAGGCGCAGGTTCTCTTAGTGTCCCGACAGACGGCACTGATCGTCAAACGGCTTCGACGCATCATTCGATAACAAACGTTTATACTGATTGCTGAGGGAATAATCAAAAGGGGAAGTACAATAGACCACTGTAGGTCGCGGTGCAAGGGCCGAGAAGGCCTACCCCTCATACATTCATTCATTCATATTTTGTATAATTACTTAAATCTGAGTGTGTCTTTGCTTGCTCTCACATTAGACGTGGATATCGAGGGAGGGGCTTCAAATAACGCGGTACACATAGCAGCTGATATTTTTCAATGCTATTCTTCTGTAACAGCAAGTTTCATCCGATATTTAAAATAAAGGAGAAGGAGGAAGGAAGAGGACAAAAAATGTCATTAGAAAGTACTAATAAAATGAATTATGAAGGAACCAGTTGGAGAGGAGGGGACAAGATAAAGGCAGTAAAGTTCATAATATGAAAATACTTTCAGTTGAATTTTCAACTACCTAATAAATTAAGCTGACGCAGTGTCAGGCGCACAGTATGGTAAACCTTCGCAAATCCGAATCGAAATTTGAAAAAATGCAGTTCACAGTTGAGTACATACTTTAAAAGACACGTGGCATTTAGGAAAGCAGATGGATGACTTGTCTGTTCGGACAGAACTTGAGATAATTGCTTAAAACCTGCATTACTACGTTCAAAAACAAGTACATCTTCTGAGTCTTCTATAGATGGATAAATGTATTGTCTTTTATGGTTTTCAAATAAAGGCTCTAAAGTGATATTTTTTATTATTTTCATCAGCATTAACTATATCATTAAATTTTCCAATTATTTTTGTTCTAAGTATCTTTTCTTTTAGGACCACCTTCTGCGAGGGTTTACTATGTTTCACATTTCTTATTTTCAATATGTTTTGTTTTTCTAAACAAGAACTATGGATGTCGTCCTAATTCCAGTTACTATACCGAGACCACAGCAAGAAGTCACATGACTCGACCCCTCCATATCCCCTCCAATTGTTACGCTACCCCCTCCAGTGCACTTCCCCACATGAATGTCGGAAGAGTCAGTTTCGGCTGAATGACAGGGGCCAGAGATGGGTGGAGGGGAATAGAGAAGTCGGGGAGACAAGAGACTTGGGCTCCCTCATCCCCACCATCCGCTGGACTTGTTTCCGCGGCCTCAGTATAGTCTGCAACGTTAGCATGATTCATCATCATAGATTTTTAACAGGGAAGGGAGGCGCCATTATTTGTCCCTTACGTCAGTTGGCTGTGATGTAGTGACTTGCTAAACGGAGAACAGATGTGGACACAGCGGAAGCCAGAACAAGTAGCCAGAGAACTACACGATGACGCAACACAACCAGAAAATTAAACGACAAATGAAAGCCATGAAAAGTCATTCATCAATGTCCGATAGATTGAATTCTTGGCTCCGTGGCATGCGTTGTGTCAGTAAAACGTAAAAAAGGTAAAGCTAGCCCCGTAACAGGCCGTCGAGGCTTCCATATTTTCTAGACAGTCGGCTCACAGATGGCGGCGATGTTATGTATAGCTATCCCTGCAACAGGCCGTGGAGGTCCATAGGGTTGTGAGTCGTCGAGGCTCCAACATTTTCTAGACAGTCAGCTCACAGATTACGGTGAGGTTAAGTAAAGCTATCCGTGTAACAGGCTGTGGAGACCCACAGGGATGTGAGACGTCGAGGCTGCCATATTTTTTAGACAGTCGGCTCACAGATGGCGGCGATGTTAAGTATAGCTATCCCTGTAACAGGTTATGGAGGCCAATAGGGATGTGAGACGTAGAGGCTCCCACATTTTTTAGACAATCGGCTCACTTTTGGTGGTGAGGTTAAGTAAAGCTATCCCTGTAACAGGCTGTGGAGGCCCACAGGGTTGTGAAACGTCGAGGCTCCCACATTTTTTAGAAAATCGGCTCACAGTTGGTGGTGAGATTGCCAGCCTTTCGCATCGGCTGGCCAGTCATCGTATTTTGTAACATTACCTAAATCTTTTGGCCGATTCTCCTGTAACGTATCCTACAAAAATTCAGAATTGGAACAGACCGGACAGCCTAATCTGTGATCGTTTTATGCATTATTTTACTACGTCATTATCTCAGATCATATAGTACGATTGGCGAAGAAAACATTGGAAATGATTTGGAAGGAAACGGTCTTGGCCTAATTGAGGCACTGTGCCAGCATTTGCTTCGCTGGACCGAGGAAAACCACGAAGAACCTTATTTAGGGTAGTCTGTGTCCTGGCCGAGATTCGAACCGAGCGCCTTCTAAATACGAGTCTACACAATCTAACTTTCAATGGCTCTACAACCGTTTGCTGGGCCTTGGCCGCTTTTTCAGTTTCTTGATCTCCTACATACACAGTCGGTAGGACCCCTTGGACGGGGGATGAGCCCGTCGCAAGGCTGCTGCCTGCACACAGGACAGCATAATCACAGAATAAACGCACACATATATCCATGCCTGAAGTGGGATTTGAACCCACGATACCAGTGTCTGAGCCGGCGAAGACAGTTCATGATTTCAACCGCGCGGCCGGCCACTGTGACATTCCGCGTCTACACAAACCTTGGTTAAATCGTCCAACAAAGTCACCAGTGTGATTCGAAAAACAATGTAGTAAATAAGTAAGTAACTGACTGACCAACTGCATCACTTCCTTCAAGAGGCTTAACTTATTTTGGGGGGGTGAGGTGAGACTGAGTCCACTTGGTACTGTGGACACTACTGGCCTATCGTACCAGCCACAGATGATAGGTGAGGGTGATTGTGGAGCAGTTGGTGAAATAAGATTGGGAGGGGAAACTGCAGTACTCGGAGAGAACCTGCCCCACCGCCGCTTTGTCAACCACAAATTCCACATGACCTGACAAAGTTTCGAACCTGAGCGGCCGCGGTGTGAAGCCGACCTGAGCTATGGAACGGCCTGAAGAGGCTTCACTTCCTTGCCATATGAATGCATCACATCAGCGGCGATGTTCGCGTGTTACATGTCAGTCACTCTCAGAACACACATTACCACGAAGCTGTTTCCAGGTTACGTGCGTCGTAAACATTATAAGTTGTTTCACTGTCATCTGTTTGTTAATTATCCAGCAATATGTAGAGAAATTGGTTTATAACCCACGTTAAAATAACAATTAAAATTTATGTTGGTGCTTAATATTAAAATATTTCATGTTATAAAATTATAGAGCGGCCCATTTTGGTTAAAATCGTACGTTCCGATGGTAGAGCCGAATTTTTGGCAGCTTTCGTGCCCCTTTCTACGTTCCTTTAGTATTGTGGCTTGTAGCCCGTTGCCGGGCAACGACCGCGAAATACGAGACTATACAACAGCCGTTGCTAAGTAATGCCGCTGCAAACAATGGTCGTTGTTAGGAAATGGCTCACTAACGATCACATAGGCATCCAGACAGATACAAATGCAACAACTGTAGTGCAACAGAAGAACGATGTTTCCTAAGCGGTCCATGCCGAAATAAGTAGGGCCAGTTAATTGTAAATGATAGACCCGTCCTCTCGTCAGAGAGGGCGCCCCATACCAACTAACCCGTAACTGTCTGACAGTAATAAAAAACTGGCGTTGGGCCTTAGATGGCCACTGGACACTAAGTTAGACTGGCCCAGAGACCGTCGGTCGTTACATAACTTTGACTTTATTGCTGTTAGTGAGTTGGTTGGTGAGTTAGTCAGAGAACTGCTGTGGTTCAGTCCTTGTGAGCTGCTGCTGTGAGAAATTGTTACCCGAGGCACGGGGACTGTTCGAGAACCCAGAGGAAAGGGAACGTCCACCGTTGGAAGCCGCTACCAAGCAACAACTAGTGACTCTGTGTATAATAGTGAAATGTAAAGTATAGTTACGAGTTGTTTAAGAGTTCAACAAATCCGATTACCAATCCAAACCCCGTCTATAGTCACACACAATCACGTGGCAGTATTGTACATCTGAAGCCTTGAGCAGAACTGCAAAATAAAGATATAAACTTCCGAAGCATAGTTTTTTTATTTAATGACGTCACTGAGAATATCTATCTTGGAATTATGGGATTATCGATTAATAATGGATTGGAAAGGATGCGGATGGAAGAGATCCTCAACCATGAAAAACTTCAGTGGGGAAAGTCGTAGTCCGGGTCGAGATTCGAACCGGATACCTCCAGAATAGAAGCCAAAAGATTTACCGGTCGAGGCAGTTTCCTCAGTCTCCTGTCATGTTACATAATCATCATCATCATCATTTAGGGAGACGGGGTCACTTGTTGACCAACAGGTCCATTAGTCCCGCATATTAACAGCCCACTCAAATATTTCCACTATGTTCGTTTACTGGAGATTGTTTTATCATTAACATCGCAAAATTTATAATTCACAATTATTATAATTTACAGTTACAAAAACAACTGTCTGCTATTATCTGTCTAAAACATTTTGAGGGTACGTCCCACCTTGAGCAGACAACATTACGAAGGAAAAGTTCACTCCATTCAACGTAGATCTTCCGTATAGAGATTCTGTTTCCCATAGCGCGTTCGAATATAGGGTAATTCTAAACTATTGTCGGGATTTCTCCGTTTATTCTCCACGGAAAACTTGCCAATATTTAAAATCATCCTGTATAATATACAATTTTTTTAACGACGACGTAAGAAACCATGTCACGTCTGATGCACCTTCAATGACGTTTTAGACACGGCGTGGCATGTGTTAAAGAAGATGCTCTGTCTCAAGGCGAGGTGCAGTTTTCCAAGTTTCGCTTTGCATATTAAAACAAAAGAAAACGACTTGAGAGGAAATGAAAATCACTGTACCACAATTCTGTCACGAGCAGAGCAAATACAACAAGTTTCGTGACGTGACTTGTGTCGCTGTATGGTACTTTGAACCCGCCGAGAAATTAGGTTCTGTGTTCTGCAGTTAATGGTAACTCTTTTACACATGAGAACTTACAGACGGGGTCCATCCCTGGACCACTGAAAATCGATGAAAATTGTAAAAAAATATGGAGAACATATCACACATTAATACCAAGAATAATTATAATTATTTTTATATGCGGTACCATCTATGCTTCAGTACAGATGCCCCACAACTCGAGGGTGATGGGTACAAAAATAATTTTTGAGCGGCTGAAATATGTTTGTGTGAAAATGTTATGGCTTGCCCTCTCTTCCAAAGGTCCCTGATGTTGTCAAGACACCACAGATGGCTCCACCGTTTAGATTTTAGAGCGCCGGAAGTCACGAAAATGGGTAGGTTTCCCCTATTCTACTATTCGTGTTGACATCCATACCAGGTTGTGTTTTCACAACACGAACTATCATCACTATTGGTTAACTTTTTTGGACAGAATTACGAATGTGATAATCCACTTGAAAAGGAAGGGAAAAAGGTCCCGGAAGTAGATATGGATTATGAACTGTTGCTTTATCTTTTCCGTGAGCACAGAGAGACACAAATCTGTGTAGAACATCTCTGAGAGTAGGTCATACCTTGAGCTGCCAACCTAACGATAGAAAATCCCTATATGTTCAATGAAATATTCGGTATAACGATTTTGGTTTCGGTTGTATGTTGAAATTAATGACTCTTTAATGATGATGTAATTATATACGTTATTATCTAATGATCACGAGACATCAAAGATGTTTTAGACACAACATAACTTCACTCTAGAAATCCATCTAGTCTAGGAACCAGGGTAAAGCATCCTTTGTATAGGCAACCTTACAGTGTAAGTTTATTTAAATTTCCCGCCGGCGTATAAAAACTGAAAGTACACAATTACTGAGTTTTAGACATTATCCGTCGTCCTGTATTTTATTATTTAAAAGACACAATGTATCGGAGACTGGATTCTCTCTCCGTCTTCAGGTTTAACTTACTGTTGAACCCAATCGACAGAGCGATCACCTATCTCCGGACACCAACACAAGACAGGATAGATAAACAATACAGCATAATCCATCAGCGGGAGTTAAGACAAACATTAAAAAACTCCATACACATGAGGTCTTACACCTATCTCCAAGTATTATTTCACGGCTATCATTGTTAGAATCAGAGCACTGTCAGAATAGAAGTCATCACTAAAGAGACAAATTCCTAATAACTGTATTAATACACCACCATCACAAAATTTTACATCTAGTAATTTTTTGGTTATGAGGTAACGGTTACGTCACTAACTAGCGATGACGCACCCTTGTACCCATAGCACATGGAGTACATCATGCAGTGACCTGCAGGGACCTTCAGTTGAAATAGGGACGGCTCACATACTCATACTTGGTGCGGACCTTAACAGGGACATAAACTGATTGCGGCCGTGACTTGGTAACTTTAACGACGTACACGGGATATGGTTCGCGGATGTACACGGGGTAGGGCTGAGGTTCAGGCACCTTTACCTCAACTGGGTACGGCCTGTCCACAGGAACCGGTATGGGCACCGAATAGGACTCTATATGCTCCTCGGAGAACGGCTCAGAGTCCTCCACCTCCACAAGAATCGGCTTCTGGTGTTTCTTATCCTTTGATTTTTTAAATTTGTGTCCTTCATGGTAGTCAACTTCATCCTTTATTTCCTCCTCTTCCTGTCTGTGTCCGTGTTTATCCTTCTTGTGTTTTCCGATAGACCTCTTCTCCCAGTGACCCTGCGACAGCTCCTGGATGTCTTCTTCCGTCGTCGGGGCTCCATCAGCGGAGCAGGCGACGATAAGACAGGCGAAACAGACCCAGTACTGCAGACATTGAACAAGCGAAGGCATGAGACACACATCCGATAATGTGTACTCTTTTCCAACAGTAATCTCTGCAACTACTAGTAAGCTCAGATCCGCACATAACGAGAACTGTCTCAGTTAAAGGTTTCCTTAAATCCCTTTACTGGCGAGAATGTCTGGAGCCGGGAAAGCGACTGGCTACGGGCTGGACGACAGAAGGGTCGGAGTTCGAGTCCCTATAGGGCCAAGAATGTTCTCTTCTCTATGTCGTCCAGACCTGTCCTGAGGCCTACCCAGCCTTTTATCCAAAGGGTACGGGGGTAAAGCGGTCGAGGCGTGAAGCTGAAAACTCACTTCCAACTAGTGTCGAGTTGAAGAAAACGTGGATCTATATGTCCACTCCCCATACGTCTTCATGACGTAGTGCTTAATTAGTTATGCAAAGGGACAACTTTATATTTATGTCTATTGCTGACAAGAATGCTTCATCAGATACAGCGCGTCCTGTATTTGAATATACAGGAATACATAGGCAGAAGGGACGATATTCGAGAAGAAATCCTAAAGCTTGTTTTCCCGCTACACAGATGTCTCCACAAATCCGCTACTACTCCTATTGTAGTTTCATGTGCTTCTAATTATTTGGTACTTTTACAATTATGTGCGAGATTTGTGGAATTATTGCAATTCATTACGTTATTTCATTCTTAAAATGCAGATATAAGTATGATCTGCATACCAAATTTCACATTCTCAACTTCGGTGGTTTATTAGATATTACCAAAAAAAAAAAGATAAAGCTACCCCTGTAACAAGCCGAGGAGGCTAATAGGGCAGTGAGACGTCGAGGCTCCCTCATTTTCTAGACAATCGGCTTACAGATGACGGTGAGGTTAAGTAAAGCTATCCCTGTAATAGGCTGTGTAGACCAATAGGGTAGTGAGACGTCGAGGGTCCCACATTTTCTAGACAATCAGCTCACAGATGACAGTGAGTCTGTCAGCCTTATGCACCGACCGTCCTTTACCCCGTAGGAAGATTCCTGGTAATAATTTGTTAAAGGCTGAGTCGAAGCCAGGGCAATAGTGCGGCCGGAAGGTTTAAATCAATTGAAAAATCCAATGACCTCATCGGGAAATCGAACCCGCGACCTTCCGACTTGTAGAGCGGGACAGTTTTAACTTGTCCGTTGAATTCCAACGGACATTGCAGTAAGTGTGTTACAGTAATGAATACTTACCGATATCCCCATAGCGGACAGAGGAACTGATACTTCGTCAGGCTGTCTCGCCTTTATATTCCCCTAGAGCGCGAGTACAATGTTATTGGCAAGCAGATACGGAAGATTGTGTGCCCGTGGTTTTCGTGTTGGAGCACACAACATTCTGATTATCTTTGTTGTTACTGTCACTATCATCACTGAACTCCCGTAATCGGTATCAAGCTGCTGTGTTGTGACGTAAGCAAGGACGGAGAAAGCGCTGATCAAGTTTCGCTGACTCCAGTCTGATCAGATGCAGTTATATAACAAACCGTGGGTCGAGTCACAGCAAAAAAAAGTCACTTCATCTTCCATAATGAAGTATAAAAATGTGGTTTTGAGGTCGTCACAGCGGTTACTTTCTTATATCTTCGTATAGTCTGGTAAAATGTCCACCAATTTTTTTGGGGGGAGAAACAAATTGCTTCCATCTTCGGGGTAGAAAAGTAAGAAATGCAAATGACTAAAAAGAAACATGCGCAAGAAAAATTCTTGGCGGGCAGCCTGCGCTTAAACACGTTCCATTAAAACCAGGCCTGTCTGAGGCTTTCGGAGGTCTCAAAATCGTCGCATATGACTCAGATGTTCAGTAAGTTTGGCCACCCCTCCCATACATTCTCTAAATTGTCTGCCATTGCCGAGAGGCCTCAGCACAGCGTTCTTCTCGGACGTGACACCGTGCAATCTTCTGACTTAGGGAGGCAACGAAGCGGCCTCCGTAGTCTAGGGGTAACGTTCCCACCTCATGACTCAAGGTACGCGGAAAAATTCAGGGAACAAGTCCTCCGGGAGGGACTTTAAGCCGTGGGTCCCATGTCGTAGATTTACGGCACGTAAAAGATCCTCATGTCTCTAGGAGACCTCTGAGCTAAATTACGTAAAAAGTTCCCCGCCCAAGTAGTTTCCAATGCCTCGGGTAGATGGGGAAGCATCGGGTACCGCAGCCAGCCTCGCTGGCTGAACGGGGCTGATAGCGAGCACCAGTACCGGCAGGGTATGGAGACTGGTAGAATATCAAAGGGGGACGTACAATAGACTATTAGTCGCGGTGCATGGGGAAACCCACCCCCTCCAAAAATAATAATAATAATAATAATAATAATAATAGGGAGGCAACGAGTTTTCCGAAACGTCGGTAACAATCTACATGGCATCCATCCCATAAGACACTGAAGGCCAGCTTCAAATCTCACGTCCTGTTTCGCAGTTTGTTTAACGACGCTTTAACCACTGAGACCACTTAGAGGCGTAGGGTGCGTTCACTGATGTATGATAATGAACTGGAAATGCTGTGGAAGCAAGCAGTTGTAGCCCAATCGAGGTACAATCCAAGCAATTTCCGGGAGGGACTGAGGAAAAAACACGAAACATATTGTCACGTATTTGGGGTGTGAATATAGAATGGGTATGGATTGAATTGATCTGGCTCAGGATATGGACCGGTGGAGGGCTCTTATGAACACGATAATAAACCTCTGGATTCCATAAAATTCTGCGAAGTTCTTGAGTAGCTGCACAACTGGCAGCTTCACAAGAAGGATTCAGCGCCATGAAGTTGGCTAGTTAACATTTAGAGCTTCCAGGGATACGAATGTCCGTCTCGGGCAAGAACCAATCACAAACCTCCATGTACATGCCTAGCACAGGGACCCACGAAGAGTGTTGGATCTCAACGGATGTTGAGTATGAGGTAACTTCTGGGACATGACGCTGTCTAGTCGAGTAGAAGTTCACCAGTCTTGCTCTGAAGTATCGGTCAGCTTCCACAGGACTACACGGCGTCACATGCCAGCAGACAGTATTGACCGATTGGGAACATCAAGTCTGGACGGCGCTTGTTACGGTCGCACGAAGCCTATGGGGTCATAATCGCTTATCGCTTTCCTGGGGTAGAGTCCGTGTTCTATCGTTACTCATCGCACGCATGCGCACACACACGAAATTCTGCCAGCGTTTCGTGACGCTCAGCCTACGTCTGTCGACTGATACGAGAACATATAAAAGAGTTGATAAGAGGAACAAACAGATAAGTACCATGGATTTTGCAGCGATTCTAGCAAAGAGAGGTTAACCGTTCGGCACTTCATATGATACCCATTCAAGTCCTCTGTATTGCTGCTGGTCCTAGTCACCAGAGTCGTCGTGGTTTCGGCCCTAATCGGGAGTATATGTATATTTTTGTTCTTACTAAACTTTTACGTGTTTTGAAATGGGGCCCCCCCATACTGGAGAGTGACTCTGATTTCTCTTTCCCTCTGACTTGACTCCTAAATTGCTACTGGTCCTCGCCAGCACAGTCATTCTTTGTTCTGAGTCCCACGGGACTCATGATCATATTTTTCTACCTCACGGCTCTCGGAGCCTTGAGACCGACTCTCACAGGATAGAGAAAGAGAGCGAAAGAAAAAGTGGGGGCGGTAGTAACACACTACATTTGGGAGAAGGGGGGACAGCATGAAACTATAGCTCCAGTTCTGAAGGTTCCCAGGCAGTGCCCTCTCGTCCTTCTGGTAGAGTTAATGCATATGATCAGAATTAATTTGTATGATGTTGGAAGGGCTGCATTGCAGTGAATTTAACACTGGGTGTGAAACTTGGTCCCTGACATCAAGGTAGGAACACAGACCGAGGGTGTTCGAGAACAGGGTGTTGAGGAGAATATTTGGACCGAAGAGAGATGAAGTGACAGGAGGTTGGAGAAAACTGCATAATGAGGAGCTTCATAACTTGTACTCTTCTCCAAGTATGATTAGAATGAACAAGTCAAGAAGGATGAAGTGGGCAGGGAATGTAGCACGAACGGGGGGGGGGGAAGAGGAATGCATATAGGATATTGGTGGGAAAGCCAGAAGGAAAGAGACCACTGTGAAGACCAAGGCATAGGTGGGTGGAAAATATTAAAATGGATCTTAGAGAGATAGGATGGGATGGTATGGATTGGAGTGACGTGTCTCAGGATAGGGACCAGTGAACACGGTAATGAAACTTCGGGTTGCCTAAAAATGCTGGGAAGTTTTTGAGTGGCTGCACAACTGGCGGTTTCTCAAGAAGGGCTCAGCTCCATGAGAAAGTTGGAAGGGTTGCATTATAGTAAAATTTGATATAACACTGGGAGGGCTTCATGTGATGCATGCAGTGCATCGTCGAATTTTCTTACAAACTCGGCATTTGCTCTGTGACCGAGGAAATCCACGGAAAAACTTCACCGAGCTGGCCGGTAGCAGGACCTCCCGGATGCAAACTGACTTCTAGCCAGCAGTCCGGCATTAAATGCGCTTACCCGAACACCAGTCCCTTCCTGGCCGTTGCTTTATTTGACGTCGAAGTCAAAGTTACGTTGCGACCGACGGTCAGTCGGCCAGTCTGTCTCGGTGTCAAGTCACCCCCTCTGGGGCCCAACACCAGGTGTTGTTACTGCCAGACAGGTGCGGGTTTCTTAATGTGTGGCGCCATTTCTGAAGTGAGTGGTAACAAGCATTAATCGAAATGATTTTACCGTTCCAGAGGCTAAATATATAAAGCATTATACCTTCGTAAAAGCCACAGAGCTTTTAGTAAAGCCAGACAAAGCAGGAAGCAATGACTAACATAGACACCGGACATATTACATTTCAGCATTCTGTTGCATTTGGGGCGCTATTTTAAATTGTGAAGTGCTCGCCTGCAATGCAACAGAGTCAACCCCTTCTTAATAGACACTAAAATATATTTAATTCAATAAAAAATGTTTAATAACTGTGTACATTCCTTGTCACTGCTACATGTTTCGGCCGCACATGGGCCATCATCAGGCAACACACTGCACTGTACACTTTGCCCTCTGTGCCCTTAGGCACATCATTGTTTTTGCTGTTAATTTATTTCGTGGGATACTTCCGTACTACATTTTTTGGCGGCTACTCATCTGTTCCTCTTCAGTGTGTAGTTTACTTTAATTGTGTATCTAATGCTGTTTGTTCCCTGTGGCTAGATACACAACTAAAGTGGACACAGTAAAAAGGAATACTGAAAAGATAGGATCGAAACATCCTACGAAGCAAATTAACAAACAGAAACAGCCGAGGGTACTGAGGACAAAGTGTAGAGTGCAGTTGTCTCCCCCAGATAAGTGTTGCCTAATGATGGCCCATGTGCGGCGACTATGAAGAATGCCGTCGTGTAGATTTTGTGTGAACTGACGTTTCGGAGGAACGTATCACTTCCATCTTCAAGGTGAAAATCTCAAATATTATAGTGTTCCTCTAGGGCGAGGTTACTCATCGACATATTCGACTTGCGATACCTTGAAGATGGAGGCGATAATTCCTCCGAAACGTTGGTTCACCCAAGATCCACACAGCGCCACATCCCAGAAGACGGCATTCTTCTTCTGAGAAATATGTTCATGGTGTACAGTAAATATTGTATACTGTGGGCAAAATGTTCAGTTTCTTTAACGTTGAAGTATATGGTACATATATTAACCACTGTGCCTCAAAGGGTTAAACCAATGTTCTGTTTCTAAGACTTCGATTGTGCCCTGGTCTGCATACCGGACACAGTAGCATAGATCAGTCCCTAAATGTTGGCAGCGCTGCGTTGTGAGTAAGTGAAAGAATGAACACAACATATCGTGTTTGCGTGCAATCTTTATTGTACCATCCACAACTGACACAAATTAGGAAAGGGATAATTTAAGAATACAACTGTTTTAAAGTCAAATAAATTACAATACTGATCGGCAGTCAAATTACGTCCTCTAATTAACATATATCTGCAATGTTTCACATAAATAAATAATTCATTTACGAATACAATCATTTAAATTAGCGCAGGTGGCTTCATCAGAAGCCATTGTAACCAAGGCGAAAGATCGGACTCTGTTCCTTCAAGGCGTAGGGTAAGAGTCCAGGGAATTTTCCGGGCAACAGAGAGGTCACTGGTTCAGGGTAAATGCAGTCCTCAACATCAAGGAAAGAATAAGGTTCTGAGATTGCGACAGGCACTTCAGGGACAGGGCTTCCGAAACCAAAACGTCCGAAGGGTAAAGATGGCGCCAGCTTTCCTACTGGATATGTCTGAGACAGTGCGAGCGGGAGTGGTGTCTGAGGAATGCCAATAGGCAGTTCTACGGGGTAGGGCTCAGGAACCCGCACTTCAACTGGGTAGGGACGGTCAACGGGCACCTCGACAGGGACCTCAATAGGGATGTAGACGGGAACCTGCACAGGCACCTCGACGGGGTAGGGCTCAGGGACGGGGACTTTCCTGTCGACGTACACAGGGTAGGGCCTGTCTACTGGCACTTCCACAGTGAAAGGTTCAGGGACAGGGACTCGCACTTCAACTGGGTAGGGACGTTCCACGGGGACTTGCACTTCAAATGGAACTCGCTCGACGACAGGAAAAGGCCGGTCCACTACAACAGGGTAGGGGTGATCGACAGGGACTTCGACCTGAACAGGGTAGGGTTCAGGGACTCGAACTGGGACTCTGACAGGGTACGGTTGGGGCTGAGGCACGGGTACAGGGACTTCAACAGGGTAGGGGTGTTCAACACGGACTGGAACTTCCACAGGGTAGGGGCGATCAACTGGGACCTTGACTTCAACAGGGAAAGGTTCAGGAACAGGGATTTCTTTGAACACGGGATAAGGCCGGTCAACTGGAACAGGGAACTTGACACCAACGGGATAGGGCTCCGCAACTTTAACGGTCTCTTTGATGACCGGGGGAATCTCCTTCCGTGGGTAGAAGCCGCCCAGATGTTTGCCGCCGTGTCCAAGCCCATAGCCATGAGGGGGCAGACCACGTTTTGTGGGGCTGCTATCTGCGGGCGCTGAAACTGCCTCGGCCGTCTCTTCTGGGGCGAAGCCCTCCGGCATCACGTTGGCACACGCGATGGCGACCAAGGAGACGGTGAAGATGCACAACTGTGGTAAGAACACAAGGCGTAAGGGCAAGATGCAGACATGCTCATGAGATAATTGTCTTGTTGTGGTCTTCTCCGTATGGTTCTCACAATAAATAGCGACTGTTTCCCTAAACAGCATTAACCGGTTGGGCTTTGTAGCGGAGACGTAATGTGTTTCCTGTGAGGTACGAACTGAATTTGTATATATTATGCAGATGTTCGGAATAAAAAAAAAATGTTTAAGTGCTAGAAAGGAAAACTGCATAATGAGGAGCTTCAGAACTTGTACTCTTCTCGAAATATATTTAGAATGATCAAGTCAAGGAGTATGAGATGGACAGGGCATGTACCAGGAATGGGAGAGAAAAGGAATTCGTATAGGATATTGTTGGGAAATCCAGAAGGAAAGAGACCACCAGGAAGATCAATATGTATGTGGGTGGATAATATTAGAATGGATCTTAGAGATAGGATGAGTTGGTATGGACTGGACTGATCTGGCTGAGGATAGGGACCAGTGGAATGCTCTTGTGAACCTTCGAGTTTCATAAAATGTTATGAAGTTCTTGAGTAGCTGCACAATTCGCGGTTTCTGAAGAATGCCTCCGCTCCACGAAGTTAATTAGTGCTTGACGAATTTTAGATTTTGATAAGAGCGAAATTATAAATGTGCTGACGTGAAGCAGAATAAATTGAGATGGTCACTTCTCACTTACCAGAGTCCTCATATTGTGGCGAGCTGCACAGTGTACCGATTGGGACTGATAGTGACCGTAAAGGAACCGCTTGGCTTATATAGCAAAATGACGGTCTCCTCTTCAATGACACTTCATCACAATGCAGCAGATAATACACAGATTATTTTGCGATTCCCTGAGGTGAACGTGCCGCTACACAGTAAACACACAGACGCAGCAAGAAAGGCAGGAGACTTAGCTGCAAAACAAACTCGGCGCGTGCCAGCGCGCTTGGTGCAACCTGCGGACACGCATTCCAGAGAGTCACAACAAACACATGGATCTGTAAACTGTATCGTGCGAACAACAGCAAACAGTGCCTGCCATTTGTAATCAGATCGGAGATTCCAGATTTCAGGTCCTCGCGGTGATAACTACGGATATTACTGGGATAACTACGGATATTAATGCCATAACTGCGGATATTACTTGGATAACTACGGATACTGGTATAACTAGGGATATTACTGGGATAACTACGGATATTACTGGGATAACTACGGGTATTAATGCGATAACTGCGGATATTACTTGGATAACTACGGATACTGGTATAACTAGGGATATTAGTGGGATAACTACGGATATTACTGGGATAACTACAGACTTTATTGGGATAACAACAGATATTACTGCGATAACTAAAGATATTACTGGGATAACTACGGATATTACTGGTATAACTACGGATATTAGTGGGCTAACTACGGATATTACTGCGAAAACTACAGACTTTATTGGGATAACAACAGATATTACTGCGATAACTAAAGATATTACTGGGATAACTACGGATATTACTGCGATAACTGCGGAGATTAGTGGGATAACTATAGATATTAAAGAAATAACTACGGATATTACTGGGATAACTAAGGATATTACTGTCATGTCATGCCGTGTATTTGTTTTGCGAAGCAGGCAGTACCCAATCTACATAACGTCAAATGTTAGCAAGACACGTAACCAAGCGGTACTGTCCTTTACATTTTCCCGAAGGGGATGAGGATAACAATCAGTGTCTCGACCGAGTTTCAAACAGGGCACCTAAGAAGAGTCTAAAACGTCTTAGTTAACTCAAGTTGGTCTGTGATGCCGTGTAGTCTGGTCGTACGTTACCTACGATTCGGAGGAACATACCATCTCCAGTTCTCTACCCTGAACAAGGATGCAGCAATTAACGATTTAACGGAATGAGCCGCATCGCATCGCAGAATACAGAAAGCGTCAAGCCGCATGTTCAGAATAGGATAACAAAATCAGCGATATGATAGGTAGGACATGAAGTACGCATGAGCAGTATAATTATTACGCCACACAAATTTATTCGAGAAACGTCAAAGGACAGGCTCTTGTGAACACGGTAATGAAAGCTCGGGTAACATAATTCCTAACTAGTTGAGAGACTATTAACTCCTCAAGAGGAAATATATTCTGTGCAGTGAGTTATGCCTTAAAAGAACCAGTCACTTTGAACATCTAGGCTCAGATGGAAGATAATATTAAAATGGACCTTAAAGAACAAAGACAAAGATATAAATTATAGCATAAAGGTAAGTGAAAGTGAAAAATCATGGGAGAAAATGAAACACTCTTTATTGTGGGGTGGAAGAAAGGGCATAATTTTGTTAGAAGGTTCCCAGGCTTCGCCCGTTCGTCCTGCTGACAAAAGCAGTGTGAAAGTGAAGGCGTTAGGACGGTTAGAAGTAGTGGCTTGAGACAGGGGACGCGGAATTTTTCTTTTTCTCAATTAGTGTCGAATTGAGTAATTTTGAAAATACGTGTATATTTCGGGGCCCTTTAAAAGAGAGGTTTCATTTCGAAAAATGTAAATTTGGAGGACTCCATGAGAAGCAGACAGTAGCAACTGGGAAATCTGGAACAATCTCAGTCATTTGCTTAAAATCAGAGGAAAACCACGAGCACCTGTGTCGAGTTGGCTGGTCGCAGGACCTTCTGGATAGTACATACTGACATCTAGTGAGCAGTCCGACAAACAAAAATATATGGAAAGAACGTAAAGCTTCCTCTAAAATATGAACTGTTGTTGATCGTAAAAAAATCACCCTCATCCCTTAGGATAGAGGCAAGTGGCGGTCTCTTGTGACAAAAACAACAAACCTTGGGTTCCATAAGTGGGGGGAAATTTCGCGACAAGCTGACCTACTACTAGCTCCTCAAGAAGGACTTTGCTCCATGAAAGGAAGATTCCACTTCGAAGACGAAAGCAACCGAAAGTTGCTGTCCATGAGTTGCCTCTCCGACTTCGTATTCGGGAGGGATCGGATTCAAATCTTGGCCCGGAGACCTTCTATTCATGATTTTACTCTGTCTCTTCCGGAAACGCTGCAAAAGTACCTCAATATAAACTATGATCTCTCCCCTCCATGTTATTTTCAATTCATTACGGTTCTTGACATTTAAGCTATTGAGAGCGTCGTTAAATAAGCTATAAACAAACAAAACCTAGGCTTAGACGCGATGATAACATTAAAATTGACCTTAAGGATATAAAGTGGGAAGGTATGGAGTGGATTCATCTGGCTGTAAAAAGAGGCCACTGGTGGACCCTTGTGAATGTGGTAATGACTCTCAGGGTTTCACGAATTGACTGAGTCACCTGGCAAGTGACATTCTGTCCGGTGAAGGTAAAGCTATCCCTGTAACTGGTCGCGGAGACGCCTAGGGTTGTGAGACGTCGAGGCTCCCACATTTTCTAGAAAATCGGCTCACAGTTGGCGGTGAGGTTAAGTAAAGCTATCCCTGTAACAGACCGAGAAGTCCCATAGGGTTGTGAGACGTCGAGGCTTTCACATTTTCTAGACAATCGGCTCACAGATGACGGTGAGGTTAAGTAAAGCTGTTCCTGTAACAGGAAGTGGAGGCTCATAGAGTTGCGAGACGTCGAGGCTCCCACATTTTCTAGACAATCGGCTCACAGATGGCGGTGAGGTTAAGTAAAGCTATCCCTGTAACGGACAGTGGAGGACCATGGGGTTGTGAGACGTCGAGGCTCCCGCATTTTCTAGACAGTCGGCTCACAGATGGCGGTGAGGTTAAGTAAAGCTATCCCTGTAACGGACAGTGGAGGACCATGGGGTTGTGAGACGTCGAGGCTCCCACATTTTCTAGACTATGGGCTCACAGATGGCGGTGGGGTTAAGTAAAGCTATCCCTGCAACAGGCCGTGGATGTCCGTAGGGTTGCGAGACGTCGAGGTGTCCACATTTTTTAGACAACTAACTCACAGATGGCGGTGAGGTTAAGTAAAGCTATCCCTATAACAGGCCGTGGAGGCCCATAGGGTTGTGAGACGTCGAGGTTCCATCATCTTTTAGACGATCGGCTCACAGATGGTGGTGAGGTTGTCAGCCTTACGCGCCGACCGCCCTTTACCCCCAGGAAGATTCCTGGTACTCATTTGTTAGAGGCTGAGTCGAACCCGGGGCCGCAGTGCGGCTGGAAGCCCGCCGGACAGAAATCCAGGTGAATCAATAACAGTTAAACGCACTGTAAGATTAGGATGTTTCCATTAAGGACGGGGAACGTATTGAATAGCTGAGCAACCAGCAGCTTCTCAAGATTTATCACGCTCCCTCTATCGACAGACGTAAGAACGCTCTTATAAAAGAAGGCCTACCGGTATCGATGACTCAGCAGAACAAAGAGGAATATGTAATCCCAATCTGTCTGTCTGCCTGTTGAAATGATACCATATACGGCTTAATGTAAAATTGTATTATTATTATTATTATTTATTTATTTATTTCTCACGCGCGCAGGGTATATGAAATCGTGAAGGCATCTATGTCGAAATTCTGACGGATGTACACGCTCGCACATTTGAGAAGACGCGCTGTGGTGTGATACAGAATCTCCACTAAACTGGTGACAAAGTAATAAATTAATCATATATAAAATTTTAGATTACTATGCCGCTATCCATAGGCGAAAATTAGTATTGACCAGGTATTCGATTCGAATCTCGGCCAACACAAAATATCCCTAAATGTGTGGTTTTCCTCAGTCTTTCCATGTAAATTCTTGTAAAAGGTAAAGTTGTCCCTGTGCTTAACTAAGTAAGCCCTATGCCATGAAGGCGTGTGGGGGAGTGGATGTATAGAGCCACATTTTCTTCGCCTCGGCACTAGTTGGCGATGAGTGGTCAGCTTTACGCCCCTGCCGCTTTACCCCCGGGGAAAGTGCTCCTGCTGGGTGGACCCTAGAGCCGAACTGGACGATGTTGGTCGTCCAGCCCGTAGATAGTCACTATACCGACTGAGCTGCCCCGGCTCAAGTTCTGGTATTGTACCTAAATTAAATTATCACCGCTTCCTTCCAAATCCTTTCCAATTCATCATTTATCATTTTGCCATTCGACGCTATAGAGCCAGGGTACTGAAGTATCCTTAAACAACCCTCAGAAAATTACGGTGACACCGTATAATTTGGTAGTTAGGTACCCACGCTTCTGACAACCTAAATACGTCCATCTTCAAGGTACAAGACGAAGACGGCAAGTTCCCCAGAAACGCTGGCTCCTCCCTACCGAACTGTACGGAGTCACATTTCAGATGCCCATAATCTTCAATAATTCAGTGGAACAGAGTCCTTCTTGTGACACTAACAGGCGGTCAGCCAATCAAGAAACTATCTCTGCGGTCGCGGGTTCGAGTCCCGATGAGGTGATTTTTTTTTTCAATTAATCTAATCCTTCCAGGCGCACGAAGGCCTTGGGGGCGACAAAGTCTCTAACAGAAATGAGTACCAGGAATTTTCCTGGGCGTAAAAGACGCCCGGAGCGTAGGGCTGATCTCACCGCTATCTGTGAGCCGACTGTCTAGATAATGTGGGACCCTCAAGGTCTCACAACCCTATGGGCCTCCATGACCTGTTACGAGGGATAGCTATACGATACCTTACCATTCGACGCTATGAGCTACTGGCAGCGTCATGAAGTAATCGAAAAAATATTCTCAGCCTCTTTCATGGCACCCGAAGGTTCGTGCCCGTACCCACAAGAGGCCGGAACCGACGCCTGTCCTGGGCTACATGCACATTCTGCTGATCGCGCAGGCGCAGTCAAGGTCGCCTCTCCTCGCATCACGTACTCAGTGACCTTGCAGACCCTGCACTGCTCTGCAATGTACACTGAACTCATGACGTCATCATCCGCAACAGTTGGCGTGCGGACTTGCAAAAACGTATTTACGTTTCTCTTAACGACACAATATCAGCAAATGACATCGTATACCGTTCAACGGCAGGATGATAGATCGATGAATTGGTAAGGATGTGGAAGGAAGTGGTCATGGCTTAATTTCAGGTACTATCCCAGTATCTGCCTGGATGTGCTGCGGCGAAGCATCGAACTTGGCTTAAAGCTGCGGCAAAATGCTGAAGCTGTGTTTGTCTGGACGTGAATCTTTTGCGCTCACTTCGGTTCACGAAGTTACCTTAACGCCGTGCGCATGTTGAGGCGCAGGCAGCGCAGGTGAAGCAGGGAAGCACAGCGCAGGTTTCTGCGTCTTAGGCCGTGCGCATGTTGAGGCGCAGTCAGCGCAGGTGAAGCAGGGCAGCGCAGCGCAGGTTTCTGCGATGCAGTTTCTGCTTCACCCTGCTCTGCGCATCAACTTGCGCGTTGTATTTATATCTTTACTCCTCTGCTACACGCAGTGTTAATGACGCAGATTCCTGCTCACAGTTGACCCCGTGCAAGGAAGATGAGTGAAGAACTACGAACCGAAGCTGTGGGCCGAAGGAAGATTTTATATGATATAAGCGATCCGGATTATATGAAGACTAAATTGAGGGCGGAGAAGTGGAATGTCATCGCAAAGGAAATTAATTTAAACAATATACGCTCTTTCCATAGATTTTGTCCTTAGGGCCACGTACGCCAAGATCTCCGTTTCGAACTGATCGTCTGAATCAGATTCATAACTTAAATCAAGTATCAGGAGTTCTGCCATATTTCAACGATAACAACTATGTGCTTCACACTTTCCTCACGCTGTGAACGTGCGCTGGTACTGCGCAGTCTTTCCCTCCGCTGCCTGAGCCTCAACATGCGCCCGGCCTAAGTATGTTACAGTGTTTCGGCGTGCAAAAGCTGCCACTGTGAGGGTGACATTAGTAGCAACAGTCTGGATTATATGGCTGTCTATTTGTTATCGCTTTAATCTATTACATAAAAGTGCAGGGAGATCCCAGCCATTGCTACTAATCTTTAAAATTTAAAATAAAACCTCTCATTAAAATGGCAGCCAATAACTTCAACACGGGACAGATCAAACTTACTGAAGGACATAGCTTTAGTTTATGGTTTATACAGGGACGGAGATATAACTCGGACTACAGAGCGCCCAGAAGCAGAACAGGTTGTGAATAATGAATTGAAAAGGATATGGAAAGAAGTGGTGGCAGATATTTTCTTGCATGGAATGAAACGAGGAACGCAGAACAAAACAAAAAACAAACTCCGTGGTTTTGGTCCGCAAGCGAACTATACCGACTGAGCGACCGCAGCTTGTCGGCGATGTTAGTGCCAACTTTAGTGGATAGAGGGTGCCGCATGGTAAACGCAACGAATCCCCACGGCCGTTTATTTACAACGCAGAAATCACATACAATAGCAGAGCTTACTCACTGACTGTTACGATTGGTGAAAAGTTGTGTAAATAGCACACAACTTAGGCTGTTGAATACTGCTGCAGAAATACTGAGGCTAGGTTTACAGCTCGGTGGTTACTATATGTACCTTACTTACTTACTTATGGAGCCGAGCCCTTCTTGAGGAGCCGCCAATTCTGCAGCTACTCAGGAATTACCCAGCATTTTATGGAACCCGAAGGTTCATTACCGTGTTCACAAGAGTCCACCACTGGTCCCTATCCTTAGCCAGATCAATCCAAGCCATACACATCCCATCCCATCCTATCTCTCTAAGATCCATTTTAATATTGTTCACCCACCTACGCCTTGGTCTTCCCTGTTGTCCTTTCTTCTGGCTTTACCACCAATATCCTACATGCATTCCTCGTATCCCCCATTCGTGCTACATGCACTGCCCACCTCATCCTCCTTGACTTGATCATTCTAATTATAGTTGGAGAAGAGTACAAGTTATGACGCTCCTCATTATGCAGTCTTCTCCAACCTCCCGTCACTTCATCTCTCTTCGCCCAACCCCCAAGCTGGAGGACCCCCTTCTCGGCTGTTCGCGACTGCTTATTCAATATATTCGCAGCTTCCCTCCCTCCTGCTTTAATATACCAACATTCTTGCATTCTGTCCACAAAGTGTATTTATGTGAGTCTGAGTTTTATGTTACGACCGACGGTCAGTCGGTCAGACAATCAGTCTATCTTGGAATAATTCACCCATCTGGGGCTTACGACCAGATCCGGGTTTCGGTTTTTACTGTGAAACTGGAGGCATTTTTTCCCACCGAAACGTTAGTAACTATCTAGAAGAGTACACGTAGTCATGACCCAAATATAATTATCTGAATAGACATATTTCTCTTTAAATACTGGTTTTCTTGAAATAAATCAAATAATACTGACTTTCACGAAAGACAAGCCCTAAAAACCAATTGACCTGTATCATTTTCAATAAACAGAAAAACGCGTGTAATTAGGAGCCGGGATAGCTCAGTCGGTATAGCGACTGGCTGTGGGCTGCACGTGAGGAGCCGGGATANATAGTGAATAGAATATCAAGAGAACAAGAGAGAGAACTCATTACTACTTGCATGGCATGCTACCATATTGACTCTGAGGGTAATTTTCGAAGAAAATATTATGAGCTTTATGGACTGCATCCTGTTGTGTGTTCAGTAATTATGCGAATTGGACTGTCAAAAAACAAAAGGAAAGCATACCATCAAGGTGGAGACAAAAGAGTTATCAAGGAATTAGTCTCTAGATTCCAACCACTGCGGCCTGGGTTCTAGCCGGTGTCTGGTCATGTGGGATTTGTGATAGGCAAAGTGGCGCTGGGATAGGTTTTCTCCGAGTACTTTGGTTTACCCTGCTAATTTTCATTCCACCAATTGCTCCACAATCACCATCATCTCTCATCTGGCGCTGGTACAATAGGCCAGTAGTGGCCGCAGTACATGGGACTCAGTCCCACCCCACTGAGAATAGTAAAAAATACTTGTTTATTTACACCTGCTTACATTAAGAGAGTAAGAGACACTGCAGCATCTATTTAGTTTACATCTTGAAGTCATCCTTCTTTTGTTTTGCTGATGGTCCAATTCTCATGGAAATATTATGATTTACACGGAAGTGCTAAGAATATTTGAATTAAAATATTATTTCAGAATATTAAAATGTATTACATTTGTGGGTTTATAAGCAGTAGTGAGCGAAAGCGCTGCATGTAATTTAAATTTATTACATGTCAACACTTTTACATATACATCTGTGTTGTAACATTTCACGTCAAGGATTCATTTTAANGTATAGCGACTGGCTGTGGGCTGGACGTGAGGAGCCGGGATAGCGCAGTCAGTATAGCGGTTGGCTACTTGCTGGACGTGAGGAGCCTGAATAGCGCAGTCAGCATAGCGACTGGCTACGGGCTGGACGTGAGGAGCCGGGATAGCGCAGTCAGTACAGCGACTGGCTACGGGCTGGACGTCCGAGCAGTCGGAATTCGAGTCCCGATAGGGTCAAGAATTTTCTCTTCTCCACGTCATTCAGACCGGCTCTGGGGCCTACCCAGCCTCCTGTCAAAGGGGTACAGGGAACTCTTTCCCTGGGGTGTGAAGAAACCGGGGCGTGAAGCTGTTTACTCACCTCCAGATAGTGCCGAGGTCAAGAAAACGTGGATCTATACATCCAGTCGCCCACACGCCTTCATGGCGTAGTGCTTAGTTAGTTAAGCACAGGGACATCTTTGTCTTTTTATTTGATAAAATTGATATAGCGAAGAGGGGGCTTGTATCTCAGTGCCGAGAGTGTTGGAACAAGCAAAAGTACCGGTTTTCGAAGCTTCGGAGAGGTATGCTGCCGACATCTTCAGGGTTGAAATTTGTAGCGTGAGCATAACCACATCCATTCCTCATCCTACAGATGTCCACTCTGAAGATGATGGAATAATGATCCTCTGAAATTGCAGCAGCCTTCTACCAGACTATACGGTGGACAGAACATGAAGCAAGACGAAGCTTGCAAATTCTCTTAATATATGACGAATAACTTTGTCTTAGATCTGAGGCTTTTACATTGGAGAAAATTCATATAGGTCTTACTGTTTATGACGCCGTGTTAACTGGTAAATGGTTACTGTGAAGACGAATGCATCGTATTCTCCGAGCTTACCACACTACACGGCGTTATGAAACAGACGACCGCAATATTAAGCCTTTGTGTCCACAGGACACAGAAGGTTTTAAGTCAGCCGCGACTTAAATTGTTAATTAATAATAATAATAATAATAATAATAATAATAATAGTCATGTATGTTGTATTTTTATTCATTACTCAGTTTACATAATGGAGGTAATTACAGTTATGTCATGTACTGACGTTAGAAATGTTTCGTACTTTATTACGGACATCCGTTCACAGGGGGACAACAGAAGCAGGTGATTAAACAACCAAATTTATTTGGCTAGCTTATATAGTTTGTGAAACCCTTGATTATTTTACAAATACTAATAAGCAGTGTAGTATCTCTACTAATATTTTGGTATTTCTATCTCAACATGAGATAGAATCACGTGACCAACGTCAAGACGTCATCGCTCCATTTCAGTTTAGAGTTGGGTTCTTCTTCCTGAAGAACACAAATACAAATACAGCCACATATATCAATACTTGTAATATATATTTGTCATAAATAAATAAATATATAAGTTATTAAATACTACTGAACTAATTAATACTAAAGATGGAGAACATGAGGATGAGACTTATAAGCAAAGTCTGGGTAAAAGAACCCATCCTCTTCGACAGAATACGCAAAAGGGTTTACATGAGAGGGATAATAGGTTGGCCCTTCGAGGTCATAATGGCCAATCTTCTCAATAGCATAGGGAACCACTTTCTCTACATCGACACCAAATGACTGGTAATTGGGATTGCTGTAATACTTATCAACTTCGATTCCAAAATTTCTTTCTATATTGTATGGTACGACTTTTTCAAACGAATGTGGAGTGAATGCATTTGGATACAGCTGGGGTGCAAATGCAGGGGAAGCCAAATAATCAAGGTGGTAAGGCAAAGGCGTGTCAATTTCTAAAGGACACGCGATCTCTTTCTCAACTGCTAGTGCCAAGTGTTGCGGTGCGTGGACAGGATAAGGGACTGGGACCTCTACTGTATACGGTTCGGGGACAAGGACCTCTTTCTCGACAAGGACTGGGTATGGCTGCGGGGTGGGAACTGGAACCCGTACTTCTACGGAGTAGGGTTCTGGTATGGGAATTTTCTTCTCGACAACAACAGGGTATGGATCAGGGACAGGAACTGGCACCTCCACTGGGTAAGGCCGGTCAACAGGCCACTCCACTTCAACTGGGAAAGGCTTGGGCACGTAAACTGGGTAAGGTACTTTGACCTCTACTGGATATGGTTCTGGAATGGGGACCTTGGTTTCTATGTAGACGGGATAGGGTTTAGGCTCAGGGATAGGGACTTCAACTTCTATAGGGTAAGGGCGGTCAACAGGGACCTGAATGTAGACGGGATAGGGATCAGGATATGGGACCTTAACTTCAATGGGGTATGGACGGTCAACAGGAACCTTAACTTGTACAGGGTAAGGTTCAGGGACTGGTACCTGGGTCTCGACAACCACTGGGTAAGGATTATCGACCGGGACCTTCACTTCCACAGGGTAAGGCTCTGGAACGGGGACCTTAACAGGGAAAGGGTAGAGCTGAGGTTCAGGGACCGGTACTTTAACTTCCACGGGATATGGCCGGTCAACAGGTACTGGGACGTGTACAGGGTAAGGTCTGTCTACTGGAAGAGCCACCTCCACGGGATAGGGATCAGGAACAGGGACTTCCTTCTCTACATAGACAGGGTAGGGACGGTCCACAGGTACCTCAACTTCAACGTAGTAGGGCTCGGGGTAAGGCACGTTGACGTGAACGGGATACGGCTCAGAAACAGGGACCTTAACTTCAACAGGGTAGGGCTGAGGCTCTGGAACTAGCACAGGGACGTGCACTGGGTATGGACGGTCTACAGGGACCTGCACCTCAACGGGATATGGTTCTGGAACTGGCACCTTCACTTCAACAGGGTATGGCTTCTCTACAGGGACCGCAACTTCAACCAGATATGGAGAAGGTACAGGGATATTCACTTCCACCGGGTAGGGACGATCAACTGGGACCTTGACTTCCACTGGGTACGGTTCTGGAATAGGGACTTTTACTTCAACGGGATATGGTTCAGGTACGGGAACTTTCTCTTTAACAACAACTGTCTGAGGCTCAGGGACTGGAACGGGAACCTCAACAAGGTACGGCTTAGGCACAGGTATCTGGACCTCTACCGGGTAAGGTTTGTCAACGAAGACCTCTACTTCTACAGGGTATGGCTGAGGGACTGGGTATGGATGAGGGACTTGCACTTCTACGGGATAGGGTCTGTCCACTGGCACTTGGATCTCAACAGGATATGGATCAGGGACTGGTACAGGGATTTCAATTGGAAACGGTATCTTCTTTTCCACTGGGAATGGCACGGGGTACGGTTGAGCCACCGGAACCTCAACGTACACGTCCTTCTCTACAGGATAGGGCACAAGAACGTCCTTGCGGACCTCGAAGGGAACTAGCACTTCCTTCTCCACAGGGTAAGGAACTGGCTTCTCGATCAAGACATTGTGCTCAACTCTGTACGGAACTAACACTTCGTGCTCGGTCGGAACTGGCACTAAGACTTCCTTCTCGACGGAAACTGGTACAGGCTTCTCTACGAACAATTCTTTCTCCTTTACGATGGGCACTATTCGATCCCTTTCTGCAGAAAACTGTAGTATTTCCCTCTGTGGGATTGGCACAGGCTTGTCGACTATGTCCACATGCCCGCCTCCTGGAAGAAACACAGGAGCTACACCAGGGGGCAGGTGAAAACCGGCACCGCCAGCGAAGTGGTGTCCTCCAATCACGTGACCCACGCCACCGTGCAGATGTTCTCCATGAAAGTGACCTCCTGTTACGGGACCTAGGCCACCGTGTAGATGTTCTGCCAGAAAGTGACCTCCCCCGATGAAATGATCGTCGCCAATTGCATGAATACCGGCAGAGAACTTGTCCCCGTGAAACTCTTTCACTATCTGCCCCCCATCGCCAAAAGCGACGAGTGCCAAAGTGAAAAGCTAAGGAAAGAAAATGCATAGAATTAGTTCTTCGAGGCACAATGCGTGCTATATGTACAGCACAACACTTAAAAACACCGCGTATTTTGATGGAATATGGCATTTATGAGTTTCTCATGATACCACATCCGTCTGGAGACGCAGTGTGTTTTCTGTGATGTAGGAATTATACTCGTATTTCTAAATTGTGTTTAGAAGAGTTCCATGCTTAAACGAGTTAACATAGCAAGGGAAAGAAAGCGCGACTCCGCTGCTGACCTGTAGGTGACAATTCCACTCAGCCCTCATTTCGGGTCAGCTTCACGCTCTGACCGCTTTACCTCAGCATAAAAGATTCTCTATAATCACAAAAGTGCGAAGTGGGCCCAAGAACAGAGCACAAGAATCCCTGCAACTGCAACGAATCGGGAATTCTTGTCATTCGGCCTGTATTGAGACATCTAGCTGACTCCTGAAGACTTACACCGTGTGTCCAGGATGCGTTGGGACTCATTTCTTTTTTGCCCTGCAATGCCATCTGTTGGCGAGTTGTGGCGTTAAGATTCTTGAAGTTTCAGCTGTGGCTGTCTATAATTTGAAAGCGCAAGCATCGCTGCATCATGTGTTCTGACCTTGAATGTAACAGTACTGTTCTGACGCTCGTCAGAAAATGGCGGCTGAACAGAGAGCCAACATCAAATTTTCTTTGAAGTTAGGCAAAACAGCTGGAGAACCGTACGAAATGATGAAAAGTGTATACGGTAGTGATTGTTTGAGTAGCTCGAACATTTTTCGATGGTATGCTGTATTTCGTGATGGCAGGGAGGACATTGAAGACGCTCCACGTGCATAAAAGCCGAGAACAAGTAGCACTGAAGAAAATGCGAAAAAGTGACCGAAATCCTTGCACCAGACAGATGTGTTTCTGCAAGATTCTTCGAGGACCTTTTGGGAATACCAAAAAGTACTGTGCATCAAATTCTGACCGAGGATTTGGGCAAGCGGAAGGTTTGTGCGCGGTTTGTACCGCACGCGCTGTCAGGCGATGAAACACATGCCAGAGTGGAACACTGGAAAGGCATGTTACGGTCGGCCCAAAGTGATACAAAATTTACAAAATCTATTGTTACTGGTGACGAGACATGGCGTTCTCAATATGAGCCTCTCACAAAGCGGCACAGTGCAGCGTGGTTGAGCCCAAAGAAGCCGAAACCAAAGAAAGTGCGCATGCAAAAGAGTCGAGTAAAGACACTACTAACCGTTTTCCTCGATTCCAAATGAACCATTCACAAGGAATTTCTGGCAGAAGGTGAAACAGTGAATTCTGATTATTATCTTGGAGTCCTCAATCGTTTGTGGGCGAGAATTCTTCGAATTCGACCTGAGTATCAAGAGAAAGGTTCCTGGTCGCTCCTCCATGACAATGCCCCACCCCATAAATCGAAGATCGTGCGCGATTTTTTGGCTAGAAAAGGGATCACAGTCCTTGATCCTCCTGCGTTTCCTGTGAGGTACGAACTGAGCTCTGCATTCTGCTCACACAGTGTATTTGTGTGTTCCGAATTGTTCTCACAATAAACAGCGACTGTTTCCCTAAACAGCATTAACCGGTTGGGCTTTGTAGCGTAGACGTAAAGTGTTTCCTGTGAGGTACGGACTGAACTCTGCATCCTGCCCACACAGTGTATTTGTGTGTTCCGTATGGTTCTCACAATAAACAGAATTAACCGGTTGGGCTTTGTAGCGGAGACGTAATACGTTTCCTGTAAGGTACGTACTGAACGCTGCATTCTGCACACACAGTGTGTTTATGTGTTCCGTATGGTTCTCACAATAAACAGCGATTGTTTCCCTAAACAGCATTAACCGGTTGGGCTTTGTAGTGGAGACGTAATGTGTTTCCTGTGAGGTGCGAACTGAACTCTGCATTCTGACCATACAGTGTATTTGTGTGTTCCGTATGGTTCTCACAATAAACAGCGATTATTTCCCTAAACAGCATTAACTGGTTAGACTTTGTTATGGAGACATAATGTGTTTTCTGTGAGGTGAGAACTGGACTCTGCATTCTGCCCACACAGTGTATTTATGTGTTCCGTATGGTTCTCATAATAAACAGCGATTGTTTCCCTAAACACCATTAACCGGTTGGGCTTTGTAGTGGAGACATAATGTGTTTCCTGTGAGGTGCGAACTGAACTTCTGCCCACACAGTGTATTTATGTGTTCCGTATGGTTCTCACAATAAACAGCGATTGTGTACCTAAACAGCATTAACCGGTTGGGCTTTGTTATGGAGACATAATGTGTTTCCTGTGAGGTGCGAACTGAGTGCTTAAATACTACTCACATAAATTTCAGGCTGCAAAAAGTTGAGGGCATTATGTGAACATTTTACCTGAATGGACCGAAGCAAACTATAAATGACCCGGTCAGGATAGCTGATTTCCGCGCTGAGATTTGAACAGGAGACTTTCTGAACATGAGATTGTGATCTAAGAAGAAATACTTCTAAACACGCTCACCCTTCTCAAGGAAATACTGGAAAAACCTAAATGCATCAAACATGAACGTCAGACGTGAATGAAAACAATTTTAATTACTGTGACGGTAAATATAGGCCCAATAATATGAGCCACACAGGGGCCACAGCGCACTACATTAGGCAGTTGTGTTCTGGGTCGCAGCGCTTCCAACTTACCAACAGCTTCATTCCCGCTCGCTCGGAAGACCAATCCTATCGGATGCTTCTTCTCCAAATGCTGACCACTGAAGGTTACGGATACGCTTTATATTGCATCGTCCCGACAACAGAACCAAACTTTTCGTCATCACATTGATACACGCATAAAACGAAATACATAAATGCTTCTCTTCATGTAAGTACGTGAGCTTTCTTTAAACACAAAATAAACAGGTACGTTCAACTTTCCGCGTCGCTTTCAAAACAATAGCACACTGTCTCCAAGGTTACTAATTGGAATTCAGTCCTGAAACAACAATTCTTCTAATTACAGAACTGTCTCCTGTCCCTAATTCCGTTGCTGTCTGCACGATTTGACGCCCTGAAGTTGTAAAAAGTAAACCTATCCCTGTAACAGATTGTGGAGGCCCTTAGGGTTGTGAGACGTCTAGGTTCCCGTACTTTCTAGACAATTGCCTCACAAATGACGGTGAGGTTAAGTAAGATATCCCTGTAACAGACTGTCGAGGCTCCCACATTTTCTAGACAGTCTCCTCACAGATGTCAGTGAGGTTAAGGCTGGAGCCACACGAGCGCACAAAATGCGTCCGTTGTAACGAACGTACTTTATGACGGATGTTGCTGAGAACAACACACAGTTGCAGAATGCGGTGCGTAGTTTTTTTTTTTTGTCTGCAATGGAGCCAGAAGAAACCGTAGCATTCGCCTTTCTTGTTTATTTTTACAAGGGACGTCACGCCGTTCGTTACAACGGGCGCATTATGTGCGTTCGTGTGGCCCAAGCCTAAGTAAAGCTATCCCTGTAACAGGCCGTGGAGGCCCATAGGGTTGTGAGACGTTGACGCTCCCACATTTTCTAGATAGTCGACTCACAGATGGCAGTGAAGTTAAGTAAAGCTATCCCTGTAACAGTCCGTGGAGGCCCATAGGGTTGTGAGACGTTGACGCTCCCACATTTTCTAGATAGTCGCCTCACAGATGTCGGTGAGCTTAAGTAAAGCTGTCCCTGTAACAGGCAGTGGAGGCACATAGGGTTGTGAGACGTAGAGGCTCCCTCATTTTCTCTAGATAATCGCCTCACAGATGGCGGTGAGGTTAAGTAAAGCTATCCCTGTAATAGGCCGTGGAGGCCCATAAGGTTGTGAGACGTCGAAGCTACCACATTTGCTACACAATCGGCTCACAGATGGCAGTGAGGTTAAGTAAAGATAGCCCTGTAACAGGCCGTGTAAGCCCACAGGGTTATGACACGTCGAGACTCCCACATTTTCTCGACAATTGGCTCACAGGTGGCGGTGAGGTTGTCAGCCTTACGCGTTGACCGCACTTTACCCCCAGGAAGATTCCTGGTACTCATTTCTGTTAGAGGCTGAGTCGATCCCACGGTCATAATTCGACTTGAAGAATTATGTCAATTGAAAAATCCAATGACATTATCGCGAATCAAACCCACGACTTTCCGGCTTGTAGTACATTTCCTCAACCAGACACAGAAGACTTTATGTGTCCTGTAGTTACAGTGATATTTATAGTGTGTAAACCAATAATGCTCTTGTAGTTACTTGTAGTTACGACTTGTGTGTATAAGTGGTCAATAAATCCATTTACTAATCCAAACCCCGTCTACAGTCACTGTAACACGTGATATCTTCCTATTTTCGCCTAGGTGTTCTAACTGGTCACGTTGCTTGAGGTAGCGTCGAAGAAATCTGTATGGATTTTCTTTTTTTTTTTTCCTTGCGTGCTACATGACCTGTCCATGCCATTATGCGCCCCAGTGGACAGTTTCCGCCCCCCCACACTTTCTTAGGTCGTTATAACGCACAAAATATGATTACGTATGATTGTGAATTTTTAGAGATGTTGAGCCTCTAAGAAGGTTTGTAGTTAAAACTTTTCACACATTTATTACACACTATCTGCAATAAATGTATCTGTTCAATAAATACTGGCTCCGTGAATGAGTTGCGCCCAGTGGCATAATTTATATATTCTTTTTTTTTTGGTTCAGTTAGGTATAATTCTAATTCTTGTATTGGGGTTTTACTCAGGTCTGTTAGATTTAGGACGGTGTATCTTTTCAGTCTGTGTGTAGTTTCGCTACTACCCAGTAAGTTCACTGCTAGTGCATTTGTGTGGTTTACTGATTTTCTTAAGTATTTGGTATTCCACTTTTTCATTCATGAAAAATATTTGAAAAAAAAAAAAAAAGAATTACAATATAAAATCATTGGGGCAGGCGGTAGTGTAGTTGGTTGAGGTACTATACTATAAGCCGGAAGGTCGCGGATTCGAGTTACGATGAGGTAGATTTTTCAGTTTACCTAATCCTCCCAGCCGCAATATGGCCATGGGATCGACTCAGCCTCTAACAGAAATGAGTACCAGGAATCTTCCTGGGGGTAAAGGGCGGTCGGCGCGTAAGGCTGACAACCTCACCGCCATCTGTGACCTGACTGTCTAGAAAATGTGGAAACTTCGACGTCTCACAACCCTATGGGCCTCCACAGCCTGTTACATGAATAGCTTTACTTAACCTCACCGCCATCTGTGAGCCGACTGTCTAGAAAATGTGGAAACTTCGACGTCTCACAACCCTATGGACCTCCAAGGATTGTTACATGGATATATTTTATTTCCACTTTACCCCTATATTTTACTGGAGAATCTGAGGTAAACCAGGAAAATCATCAGGCTAATCAGTGCCTCCTAATGGCTGGAAGTCAACAGGCGTTTGACGCTTCCAAAATCACGAACACGTCGATGGATATATTAATCAGTCTTTGGGCACATCTATGAGCCCCTTTCCCCCGCCTTTTGATCATGTCCCATGAACCCTGACAGTCATTACCCAAGGACGAACAGGGTCGCCAACCTTTCGCCCTCAATATGATAACCAGATCCTATGTCATTAGAGTTTACACACACACACACACACACGGCGTGTAAAATTCCGATTCGAAATTGTTTTCCTGTAAGACTGAAGGAAGTGCTCGCCTTCAAGCAAAATAATTGTGTTAACTGTGTACACCCAGAGCTGGTCAACATTTCAGCTGTAAACTAACAGAACGTGTATAAGGGAATTCATTGAGACGTTTACGCAATTCGTGGTGCTCTTCATTTTTCATTTGTTTGCAACAACAGAGACCTGATAGCGCTTTCTCCTTCGTGTGCATTACACTGCATACCTGCAGTTCAAGTGAACTGTTCATGACATGTCACTGCAATGTGAGGTTCACATTCACACAAACAAGTGTGCCGGTCACGGTATGCACTGCCTTCGCTCGCTCGGAAGCCGGCATAGTGAGTTCGAATCCCACACAAGGCATGAATGTTCAGTATGTGTGTTCTGTGTTTACGTTAGAGGCCTAACGACGAGCTGATCACTCGTCCAAGGAGTCCTGTCGTCTGTAAAATGATCAAGAAAGTGAAATTCAGAGGCCAGAGCCTGGAGG